>NW_020954569.1:8185643-8191326 GCF_900497805.2 Vombatus ursinus | reverse complement strand
AACTCTTTGTTAAGGTAAAAGTCTGTTTCCAATGTGGACAATGTACTGTCCCAAGCTTCAGGGGTTTGCATAGCTGTTTTCAGAGATACTTCTACGGACCTGGAGATTTTCAGTTCTTCCAAGGTGTTATGATAAGGGGTGAGGTGTTTTCTTTCCACTGCCACAACAAGCTTCACTACACCAGCATTCCTCCTCACCCCAGGACCACCCCTCAGAACTGTGACCCAGATCCAAGCATGGGCAAAGCAAGAGATTCCTGCCTCAGCACTGCAATGAGATCCCTGCAATCCTACTTTGATCAGCCACTTGATTCCCCCTCAGTCTGTGGGCCAGAAGCTCAGTAAACAGCCGTGTTCCAGGGGTGGCTGAGACCTAGCTCCTTCTCTCACTACAGTCACAGACTTTCCCCACTGACCTTCCAAGTTGTCTTTGGCCTTCCTGGGTTGAGAAGTCTGGAAACCAGCCACAGCTGCCTGCAATTCAGTCCTCTGAGGCCTGCTCCAGGTAAGCTGAGACCTGCACGCCCACGTCAAACTGCGCTCCTCTCCCAGCCCAGTGCGATACACCTTTCTGATCAACCATCCAGGCTGTCTTGGGCTGGAAATTTGTTTCACTCTGTTTTTTTGTGGGTTCTGCTGCTTTAGAATTTGTTTAGAGCCATTTCTTGGTAGGTATTTGGAGGGATTTGGGAGGAGAGCTCAAACAAGTCACTGCTTTCCCTCCGCCATCTTGGCTCTGCCCCCCAATTCTTTTTATTTCTACTTTACCTTCTTGTTCTAGAACTTCAGGACAATTTTGCTTAATAATTTGTAATATTGTATACAGATACGTTTTTTGATCATAACTTTGAGGTAGTCTGACAATTCTTACATTGTTTCTTCTTGATCGGTTGTCCAAATCACTTGTTTTTTTAATGAGATGTTTCATATTTTCTTCTATTTTTTCTTTTAGTTTTATTATATCTTGATGTCTTATAAATGTCATTTAATTCCACTTGCCGAATTCTAGTTTTTAAGGAGTTTTTTTCTTCCTTAAGATTTTGCATCTCCTTTTCTAATTGGTTAACTTTCTTTTTGTAATTTTCTTGGATTGCATTTATTATTTTTTTCTATATTTTTCTCATTCTCTTTTATTTTATTTCTGAATTTCTTTTCAAGTTCTTCCAAGATTTCTTTTGGGGCTTGTGGCCATTTGATGTTACTCTTTAGGGTAGGTGTAGCTTTTTTTTTTTTTTTAACCTCACTGGCTTCCTTTGAATATGAACCCAGATCTTCTTTTACACCAAAGTAGCTATCAACAATCAGGTTCTTTTTCCATTGCTACTCATTTAAAAAAAAAATGTCTTATTTTATTTTTATGAGCTTAATATTATTATAGTCAAGTTTAAATCCCGAGTTGTGGGTAATGTTGCTTTAGGCTTCAGGTTCTTCCTGTTGTTTTTTGAATACTGGGGGGGGGAGGGGGCTAAACCTCAGGGACTCCTCTCTTCCTTCCTTAGGCCCCAGTTGCGCCGTCCTGAAAATGTTCTTGCTCCCTGCGGTACTGGTACTGCACTCACTGGGCTTGAGTTCGCTCCTCGCCCACAATCATAGACTGGGATCACATCTGGTCAGCACCACTAGGCCTGAATTCTGGAAATAGCAGGGTATCTTTCAATCTTCCCTCACTCAGCTTTATGCTGTTCCTTAGATGAAAGTTTGTGAGGTAAAAAAGTTGCTAAGGTGAAATTTCTTGATTTGTTGATTCAGTTGAGTCAGCCTAGAGGTGTTTACATTTCACTTAGAACAAACCTCAGCCCCAGGAGTATTCTCTGAGGACCTTTCAAGATGTCTTAGGAGGACAATTGCTTTACCCCTTTATTTTTGCTGCTCTAAGTTCATTCTGTGGCAATTTTCTATCTGTTTGTGGAGGAAATCTGGAGAGCCTGGACATTTCTCACCTACTCCACCATCTTCCCAGAATGCAACCTGGAACTTCTTTTCTCATCCTTGAACATCCCTCCATGCTCATCTTCCATCACAGTTTCTTTTAGACACTTCGTTTTCAGGAAAGTGATCAGACCTACCATCCTTCCTTCCTCTCTCAGCTGTGCTTTTGACTTTCTAGACTTTCTACCATGCCTCAGCTTCCTTCTCATCATGAAAGATCCCTCTACTCCTGCAGCTCCCTTCTTCCTTGCATGTATTTTTACTCTCAGCACTTGGCACAGTTAGTGCTTAATACACAATTGTTACTGACTGACTGATTGACTGACTGATAGAAACTATTGAAATTCAGATTATATATACTAAGCAGTCTAATACTGTACAGTATTGTTCTACTTTGGCACTCTTATACTTAGATTACTGCAACAGCCTCCTAATTGTTTTCCCTGCCTCAAGTCAGTCTCCACTCCAGTCCATTATACACACACACACACACACACACACACACACACACTCGCACACACACATATATATATGAAATGACCTTAAGTCTAAATCTACCCATATGATTCCCTGCTTGATGAGCTCTACTGGCTTCCTATTATCTCCAGGATAAGGTATAAACTCTGTTTAGCTTTTAAAGGGTTATATAACTTGGGTCCAACCTACCTTTCTAGTGTCCTTGGGCAAAACTTCCCATTTCTTAACTTTGCTAAACTGGTCATCTCTCTGTTCTGCACTCAGGACACTCCATTTTTCATCTTCCTATGACAGAGAAGACATATTCTGGCCATACTGTAGAAGTAAAATTCATTATCTCCTTACTTCTACCTCACTTCTACCTCATAAGAGTTCTTCTCTTCTTTTAAGATACAGCTCAGAAACTTGCTTCTGCAGGAAGATTTTGCTGATCCTTCTCAACTGTTAATGTCTTCCTAACCCATAGTATCTTGCATATATGTACGCATTATATATGTGTGTCTGTGTATATGTGTATATGTATCTGTCTATCTAAATGTGTGTGTGTGTGTGTGTGTGTGTATTTGCCTTGCTCATAAAAAAAAAAATTCATTGTGAGTAGGGTTATATCCCCAGTGTCTAGAATCAGGCCTCAAGGCCACATGTGGCCTTCTAGGTCTTTGGGTGCAGCCTTTTAACTGAGTCCAAGTTTTACAGAACAAATCCTTTTATTAAGGGGATTTGTTCTGTGAAGTTTGGATTCAGGGCCTAAGGCCTACATGCTTAGTATGTATTTGTTGATTGAATTATTGATATTCACTTAAAGTATTCTATTTTAATATAATACATTCAAGTAATTAAAATAATGGTTAATTTGCATGTCTAAATACATTGCCTTTTGTTTGACCAAAATTTCAAAAAGGTAGAGAAAAATAATGAATTTTAATATAAGCTCACTTGGTACCCATAAACTTTTTCATTTGTCATTTAGTGACTACCTTTTGGTCTTAGATGTATTCAATTTAATATGAATCAAATGATCCTCGGTGCATTTTTGAAGACTCATACTCTTTAATGAATAGTGGAAAAATGAATAAAGAATCATACTATTGAATGAATGAGTTTATTAAAAATTGGTTGCCAGGTTATTCTTCTAGGTATTTATTTCTTTTGAATATCTGGAGGAATAGATAATTATAGAAAAGAGCCCTCAAAATAGAATCAAAACCACCGAATTAAGTCCTGATTGTACTACTTGATGACTTTATTACTCGAGCAAGTCATGTAACTTTTCAAAGTCTTACTTTCACCATCTATAAAAGTGAAATTACATTTGTACTACATGCCACATAAAATTGTGATGAAAGCATTTTGCAAATTGTGGTATAGAGGATAAAGCACTGGGCCTAGAGTCAGGAAGACATGAGTTCAAATCTGTCCTCAGACGCTTGCTAGCTGTGTGACCCTAAACATGTCACTTAACCCTATTTGCCTCAGTTTCCTCATTTGTGAAATGATTTGGAGGAGGAAATGGCAAACCACTCCAGTATCTTTGTCAAGAAAATCCCAACTGGGGTCACAAAGAGTTAGTCTTGATTGAAAATGATTGAACAATTACAACATAAAACATAAAAGGGAAGCTATTATTATATATAACTGATATAACCAGGAGGGTTTTTAGGTCCTACAGGATGCGTAAGAATTTCCAATAAAGTGAGAATATAATACTACTTCTCAGACTTCAATGAGTAGATAAAGAAAAGAGGTATTAGTCAATGAATCTCTGCATAATAAGAGACATTTGAGGTCATGAAGTTCTGGATAAAAAGTGAAGCACAGCTGCAAAAACCATGGTTATGAAGTCAGACAGTGACCTATTATTTAAGATTTCCATGATCTCCACATCCAACCCTTTCCCTAGTTACTAATGCTTTGAACTTCAAAATTACCTTGCATTTGATTTTTCTACGGTCTTTTGGACATCTATATGTGTTTATGTTATCTCCCCCATTAGAATATAAGCTCCTTGGGTTCAGAGACTATTTTACTTTTGTAAAAAAAAAGTATCTGAAGAACATAGTGTATTGTTTGACACATAGAAAATAGGTGATAAATACTTGATTCATTGGTTGGTTGGGTCCAACCCTTAGCACATATTACCTCTTTGACCTTAAGGAAAGCCATTTTGCCCTCCTATGCCTTAGTTTCTTCATTTATAAAATGAAAAATTTGGGTCTGATAAATTATTAGGTCACTTCTTTAATTACCTTAGTAACTTGCCTTCAGTGTCAGGAAAGTTACTACCATCTGAAACAGCCTATTCTAGTGTACAGGGTGTTAACAAAAATCTTAGTGAAGCTTTAAGATATTAAAGTTTTAAAATGTATTAAGACTTTTGAGACACACTATACATAAGCTCTAATCACTAAAATTTAGAGTAGATCTTCCTTGTAACTTCCATCCACTGATTTTTTTTCCACTCTGGGTCTAGGTAGAATATGTCTAATTTTGCTCCAATGAGACATTCTTAAAAATATTTTAAGACAGAGATATATTTCCTGCTATCTTTTATTTTTTCCATGCTTAAAACCTGAGGGTCCTTTAAACTAATTCTCATGTAGCATGGTTTCAAGTCCCCTCACTATCCTGGCTCTCTTCCACAGACATAATTCAACTTGTCAGTATCCTTTATAGAATATAACACTGAGAAATGAATATACTATTCAAGATGAGATTGGTCCTATCAGGTCCAAATACAATGGAACAATCTGTTCTCTGATAGAAAAGAAAATTTAACATTTTTTTTTCTTCTAGCGTTAGTTGTCTAGATATCTGAGAATCTCAAACCTTATCTGAGAAAATTGATATAATGCATTCAAAAACCACCCTTCTTATCCTAGACGCATTAATTTTGTTTGTGCAAGAACTTTTTTCAATTTCATGTAATAATTTATTTTCTTTTGCATTTGTCTCTATCCTTATTTGATCTTCTTGCCTTTTAATATTTTTCATATTAATGTTACCTATCCATTTTTAGTTTATTGTGCAATATAGGGTAGGGCATTAGTCTAATTCTAATTTCTGCCAGATTGTTCCAGTTTTCCTATCAGTTTATGTCAAATATAGAGTTCTTTTGTAAGTAATTTGTGTTTTTTGTTTTATCAAATATTATGTTTTAAAGTTTCATTTTTTTCTGATTCTCCTTTTCTGTTCCTTTGGTCTCAACTAAAAAAAAATCTATCACACAAATAAAGTCAGATCTAAATAATTGGAAAAACATCAGTTGCTCATGGGTAGGC
>NW_020954569.1:8185085-8185541 GCF_900497805.2 Vombatus ursinus | reverse complement strand
TAGTCAATGACTGTAGTAATCTATTGTTTGATAAACCCAAACCCCAGCTTCTGAGATAAGAACCCACTCTTTGACAAAAAACTGCTGGGAAAACTGGAAAATAGTATGGCAGAAACTAGGCATAGACTGTAAGTAAACTGGAAGAGCAAGGAATAGTTTACCTATCAGATTTATGAAGAACAGAAGAATTCATGACCAAACAGGAGGTAGAGAACATTATGAAAAGCAAAATAGATAACTTTGATTACATTCTGCACAAACAAAGCCAATGCCACCAAGATTAGAAGAAAGATAGAAAATTGGGAAAGAATTTTAACAACAGTCTCTTTGATAAGGCCCTCATTTCAAAAATATATAGAGAATTAAGTCAAATATATAAGAATACAAGTCATTCTCCAATTGATAAATGGTGAAAGGATATAAACAGGCAGTTCTCAGATGAAGAAATTAAAGCCA
>NW_020954569.1:8169706-8184939 GCF_900497805.2 Vombatus ursinus | reverse complement strand
GAATGTGCATACCCTTTGACCCAGCAATAGCCCTTTAGGGCTATATCCCAAAGAGATCATACAGATGGGAAAGGGACCCACATGTACAAAAATATTCATAGCAGCTCTTTTTGTGGTGGCAAAGAATTGGAAATTGAGAGGATGCCCATCAGTTGGGGAATGGCTGAACAAGTTGTGGTATATGATGTAATAGAATACTATTGTGCTGTAAGAAATGATGAACAGGCTGACTTCGGAAAAAACCTGGAAAAACTTGTATGGTCTGATGCTGAGTGAAGTGAGCAGAGCCAAGGGAACGTTTTACACAGTAACAGCCACATTGTACAATGACTTATATTGATGAACTTGACCCTTCCCAGCAATACGAGGTTTTAAGACATCTCCAGAGGCCTCCTGATGGAAAATGCTATCCACATGCAAAGAAAGAACTATGGAGTTTGAATGCAGACCGAAGCATAGTATTTGCTATTTTTAAAATTCTGTTGAGTTTTATTTCCTCTTTCTGGTGGTTCCTGTTGGTTCTAGTTCTAACTTACAACATAACTAATGTGAAAATATGTTTAATAGGAATGTATACATATAGCCTATATCAGATAGTGCACTGTCTTGGGGAGGGTGGTGGGGAGGAAGGGGGAGAAAAATTTGAAACTCAAAAGCATATGGAAATGATTATTGATAAATCAAAATAAATTAATTAAAGAAAAATCTAATACCAAATTATTTTGGTTACAGCAACTTTTTAATATAGTTTGACTCCAGGGAATGGTATTCACCCTTCATCTCTATAGTTTTTCATTATTTCCTTGAATTTTACAGATCTTTTCTTTCTCCAAATGAATTTCATTATTATGTTATTGAGTTCTGTAATGTATCTCTTTTAAATTTTAATTGGTATAGTATTAAAAGTGTAAATTAATCTTGGTGGTCTCAGATAAGATCCCATCTGCTATAGGAATCTTTTCTTAATCCATCATAATTATAGTACCTTCCCTCTCTTTATTATTTTCTATTTGTTCTCTTTATAGCTTGTTTCTACATAGTTGTTTGATTGTTGTCTCCATCATTTGATTATGAACTCCTTGGTGGAAGAGAATATCTTTGCATCCATCTAATTTAGCACAATGCCTGGCAGTGGGCATTTAATTTATGCTTGCTGACCTTTTTTTTAACTTTCTTTTTAAAAAAGTTATTATCTCTTGTGCTGTTGCTTTTCCTAACATTTTTAGAACTATATCAAATAGCAATAGGGAGAATGGTCATCCTGGCTTTACTACTGTATTTATTGGGAAAGTTTCTAGTGTATCCTCATTGAATATGATGATTGTTTTTAGATAACACTTTTATGATTAAAAATCATCCATCTATGCATATTTTATAGGCTTTTTAGCAAAAATGGTTTTGTTTTCCTTATGCTGAACTATCCTAAAATCTCATTTTGTTGTAGTAAATGACATATTTGTTGGATACATAGTCTCTTGGACAATATTTTACTTAGCAGTGTTAATTTAGTATTGTTCAGTCAATGCTCATCAACAATATTTATCTATCATTCTTCTGTGATTTCTTCTTCTCTGGTTTAGGTATTAGTATAATATTTATCTTATAAAAAGTAGTCTGGTAAAGTGCTGTCTTTCTCCGTTTTTGAGACTAATTTTTAAAAGTTGTTGCTTACAAGTTTGAGAGAACTCTCCTGTGAATCCATTAGGGATGGAAAGACTTCTTTGATAGTTCCTTCAGAATCATTTTTTTTTCTCAGCTTATATTGCCTAAAATTTCTACTTAAACTTCTCTTTATTCAGCAATTTTTATTGTAAGTTATTCCACTAATTTTTGGTGCTTTCAGTTTTTTTAAAGCATATAAATCTGTATAAAATCTTTTGATACAAATTTTTTTCTTCTAATTTTGTTGTAATTCTGCCCCTCCCAGTTGTTCATTATTTTGTTGATTTTCCTGCTGTCTTCTTTTTAATCAGATAGGCTACAGGGATATCAATTTTATTATTAAACATGTAGCTTTATTAATAATTTCTGTAGTTTTGAGTTTTCAGCTTATCTATTCATCTTCTAATTTTTGAGATTGTTTATTTGTTATTTCTATTTTTAAATGTATATTCAATTCACTGATACTCTCTTACTATTTTGTTAATGTGTATTTGAGGGATATGCTTTATCCACTAAGGACTGCTTTGGCTATATCCCAGAAAGTCTGGCATGTTGTTTCATCATTATAATTTTCTTGCACATAATTATTATTTATGTGCTTTGTTGTGCTCTTGTGTCATAGCATTAGGGGGGCAGAGTGAGTCCATTAATGATCAGGATCAGTTTTCTCTATGATTAGCACATAGGGTGGTTGCATCATTAGACTTTTTGATGTCTTAGTCCATGGAGACAACTCCAGCTACTTCACTTCTACATAATTTTATTTTGTAGAGATTTGAAAGGTTGAGAAGATTGGAAAACATGTGAAATCATCCATCTTATTGGTCATATGATTCATATATTTCCATATTCATAAACTAAGCTTTATTTCTCATATTCTTATTTCTCCTTGAAGTAATCAAACTTTAATTGTAACTAATTATGAATACAACACCTCTGCATTTAATTTCCACAGCTCCCTGCTTATGACATTGTAATTTGTGTAGTGATTCTGTATAGGTTTCATTTGGCTATATTAGTCATGCCTATATGAATCACTAGACGTGGGTAGCAGCTTGATGATTTGTGAAGTCTTGGGAGATTCTTTATCATGCCCCATATATTTGCCCTTCGAAGAGAGAACCTCCAACAGCTGGTCATGCCATGTTGACATATAACTGCATTGATAATTCTTAGAAGAGAGTTACCAAATACAACAATCAATATTTTTTTTCCTTTGGAGAGTAACTGATTTTCTACACATCTGATGGAATCTATGTAGTCTCATTTTATTAAACAAAGAATAGTTTCTTTTGGAATATAACATTATAAGTGAAAAGACACAGACTCTTG
The DNA here is from genome assembly GCF_900497805.2 of Vombatus ursinus. NCBI lineage: Eukaryota > Metazoa > Chordata > Mammalia > Diprotodontia > Vombatidae > Vombatus > Vombatus ursinus. Next base: position 8,181,945 of record NW_020954569.1, on the reverse strand, counting down.
AATCAAAAGATTTGGGCTTAAATTTCACGTCTGACATCTACCACTTCTGTGACTTTAGGGAAATTACACAAACCTCCAGATGTCTCAGTTTCCACATTTGTAAAATGAGAGTGGTAGACATGATAGCCTCTGAATTCTAGCCCATGTCTAGATAAGTGATCTTTAGAAAGTTCTGATGCAACATCAAGAGAAAGAATACAGCAAAATTATAGTGGAAAGGACTGTGAATCTAGAGTTAAAAGATAAGTATTCAACTCTCAGCTTTGCTACTTACTATCTAAATGGCTTCAAATCACATAGACAGCTCTAAAATTACACATTCATATGATTCAAATAGTTTAGATTTCTACTCTTTTCATCTATTCTCCCCAAATTGCTTTGTATTGATTTGGATTTTCCTGGGCTTCATTATATATGTTTTTTTTCTTTTCTAGTTTCATTTTTTGATTGTTTCTTTTTTGGATAAATTCTGAAAATATGTCTAAGACATTTCTACTTTCTCAAATATGCTGGAGAGCAGAGATAAATTCCTTGACTCCTTTCATCTTCTTTACCAGGAATGCCAACCTTGCATGCCATGCACATCCCAGTATTAATTATATCTGGAAGAAATAAAGATAACAAAATTTCTTCTGCTCACTGCATCCTTATCAATATTATTACTGCTTCTCATAGGGATTGAATGAAAGACCAAAATGGCCAAAGATTACATTAGGAAATGCAGACTGTTCCTTTGGAGGGAAGGTTGGAATTCTAACTTATTATTTTCATTATTATTTAGAACCAAAATATTTATCATGAGAAAACATCTGTGAAATAACAGAAGCATGGTATTTATAGCTGGCGAGGATTTTAGATATCATCTCACCTGTCATTTTCATCTCACAAATGAAGGAAAGTGGGGCCGAGAAAGTTTGAGTTATTTTCCCGAGATTTTAAAAATTCAGGACTGGAACGGAATTTCTCTGGTTTCCAATCCAGTGGTCTTCCAAACATTTCATGTTGCTTCTCCTAATAACAATTAAAGGGCGGGAAGGATTTTATTAATAAGAAGCAGTGCTACATAATGGTTAGAGAGCCAGTGTGACCTTGGGTAAGGCACTTAACTTCTCATTGCCCCATAATTCTCTAAGCTTAAAATGTGCAAAGCAAGTGAAATCAGGTCTGGTCCAAAGTCCTCTCCTCTCCTTCAACTTTTTTTTTTTACTATGCAAATCCTCACATAATACCTATTTTTTATTTTTATTTTTATCTTTAGGCAATTGAGGTTAAGTGACTTGCCCATGGTCATACAGCTAGTAAGTGTCAAGTGTTTGATCTGAGGCCGAATTTGATCTCAGGTCCTCCTGACTTCAGGGCTGGTGCTCTATCCACTACGCCACCTAGATGCCTCCTCACATAATATCTAAATGCTTCATGGGTATATTTGGTGTTCAGGGAGGAGTAGCATTTCTGATATGAAGGCTTGCTGAGCCTTTTTCAGTAATGTCCATGTACCTTCGATGTTTGCTTATCACCCAGCTCTCACCTTTACTTCCAAGAAGCTGTCATATGCACAATGGCGATACCCCAGTAAAACCGTCTTGGCAGAATGGGTAAACCAGATTGAAGGTAACAGACAGTCCTCCCTTAAACCCATTGGTAAGCTAGAGGGATGTCTACCCCAAGCATGTGAAGATTTCCCCTGGTAGAATGGGTAGATGAGAACAAATTGTTCCAACAGCCATGAAGGTGAAGCACTTAAAGCTTGATCAGACATTGAAGATTCTAGGCCATAACCAGTTGTCCTGACTTCTGTCCTGTCACTGTACTTAAGTGACTCTGGAAGAGAGCGTGGGACTCATGACTTTTTCAGGCATAAATCAAGATATCACCCATTCATGATGTCATTGAACTTCTTCAAGAATGAAGGATGAAAAGTAACAACAACACAAATGTTTCATGAATATATGTGTAGTAGGAAAAAGAACCTAACCACTAGCACCACCAATACAACTTCCATCCAAAATAGGCTACTTTTTCTTTAAAAATCATTGTGATCTTTCTTGAGACTAGAATGGTTCAGTGGAATAAAGGTCATCACTTCTTTATCACCTTGGTCTAAAGTAACCACAAGGAGGGATTTGGATCACAATGAATAATATAAGCAAAAGGAGTTTCATTCAGCTGAATCAACTTGAGTTTTTTTGGTGCTTATTCTTTTTGAATACTCTTCTACTACTATGGCTAAATTGTTTTTTTAATTGTTTAACAAGGCATACATTTCTCCTTTTGCTTCAATATTGAACCTATATTGCTAGGGAATTAGCTTGAGTAAGGCCCAGCCCAGAAAAACATCCAATCTATAAAGTCAAATACTTTTCAAACCATGGCAAATATTAAAAGAGCAAATAAGAATGTTGCTTTTCTTTTGTGCATAGAGTAGTTTAGTTTGATGAAATGTGATAGAATACTACTGCTGAGGAAAAAAGATTCTTCCACATTTTATCATCAAATATTCCTTTGAAAATCATCTTGTGCACCCTTATTCAAAAGGAATAACCCAAAGGAACCTCAGGGAAGGAGAATGTTGAACGAGTTTGCCTCTTTTTTTTTTTGTTTTTGTTTTAAAGTGAAGTAGCATGGTATAGTGGGTAGACTGCTGGAAGTGGAGTTTTAAAGACCAGAGTTTGTTTGATCCTGCCTCTGACTCTTACAAGGTGTGTCACTCAGAGTAAGTCACCTCACCTCTTGGGGCCTCATATCAAATTGACTTCACACTTCACTTCTTTATTTCACATCTGTAAAATGAGGAAGTTGGACTTTATGTCCTCTAAGGTCCCATTCAGCTCTAAATTTATGATTTTATGATGCTATCATTGCAAATTAAAAAGGAAATTCATGCCACAGATAATACAAAAGCTTAAAATTTCAACATTATTAAAATATCATTTATTGTCCAATCTCACCACAAAAAAGGTCTTCAAACTTCAGAGCCAGTTGTTGTTCTATTATGCCATGATATATTGAATCAAACACTTAAGATATGAGAATAAAATGTGCCCTTTATGATTTCTAAATTTAAAACAAAAATAAAATTAAATCTTTGTAATTAAAAGTGTCAGAACTCTTTGGGGCTATCTCCTCCTTCCTGCATGAATAATTTTACTTATCTTATTTCATATATCATACCATTATGACTGCTGACTTTTTTATTTTTTTTTACAAATTTTATGATGCTTAAAATTTCTATAGTGTTTAAAGTTTCCTTCTAACCTTCTTTGGTATTAGAAAAATACAATATAGATTTAAAGAAAATAAGCCCAGATTATGTGCATATTAAAAACTTTTATGAAAAATAATTCAGTGGAGAGTACAATCAACCTGCCATTATATGATTTTTATAAAACTTTTTTTAATATCATAAGAACAAAAGACTGCTAAGGAAAATATAGTGTTTGAAACTAGGATATATTTTCATCCATTCGTGCAATAGTTATGTTATACCTAAAAGAATCAGATTATGAAAGGATTAGATCCCCTTGGATAGAACATAATTCTTAGGGACAAAAGGATTTTAAATCCTCATTGGTTTGAAAAAAAGTTTAATATAGCATTATGTCCTTTAAAGAACAATATTTCTAGCCATAAAACCTTCTTAAAATGTATGTATCTTTCTAGTCAAGACAAAAATGAAATATAAAAATAGATCTACCTTATTCAGAGAAGAGTATTTTACTAGAGAATAAAAGATTGAATTGTCATCTAATAATATTAATAAGAGAGTACAGACCAAGGTGAAGTAGATTTTGCCTTCAAAGCAATGATTTAGATTATGTATCTGAAAGACCTGCTGAGAAAGAAAGGTAATTAAACAACAGACAGTGCTACCAAGTTTGTTCATGAGCTGTCTTGACCACATTCCTAAGAACAGTGTTTATCATTTACCTATATGCTACAGCTAAGGAGTAGCTCCCAATCTAGCTAGATTTGGGGAATGTGTCTTAGGTGCAACTTGAGATTCTATGATTCCAGAATATTCTCATAGAATCAAAGAATCCTAGAATCCTAACATGGGAAGGAACTTCAGAGGTCACCTAGTCCAACAACTACTATATTTGTATGTGTGTATCCATGTGTGTGTATATATGCATGTGTATATATGTATAGCTGTATATGTGTGTGTATCCCTAACAAATAATCATACAATTCTGTTAAGTAATGAGAGTTTCACAAGTTCCCAATTTAATTTATTCCATCTGTGGATGGCTGAAATTATTAGGAATATTTTTCCCTCAAACTGTACTTAAATTTCATATATATATATATATATATATACATATATATATATTATATATATCTATCTACTTTCTCTTTATTGGCCTGATGCTTTTCTTCTTGGGAAAAGTAAATGAGTTTTCTCTTTCCTTCTTCCATATGTATTATATGTAGCAGTTTAAATAGTTACAGACAAGTTGTTATCTCTATATCTTTCTTCTCCATGACAAACATAGTTTCTTCAACTTTCACTCAAACAACATGGTGTTGAATACCTTCAAGAGGTAGTGTGGAGTAGTAGTCATCTTTAAATCAAGGTAGGTCTAAGTTCAAGTCTCACTTCTGACACACACTGGGCTATGTGATTCTAGGAAAATCTCTTGACCTCTCAGTGCTCTGTTACTTTCTAAGATTATAGACTGAAGAGAGATAAGTGCATTGGTAGAGGTAGCTTCCTTACTTAGGAATTCCTTTAACAAATGAAATTACAGGAGTTGGCCTTGTTTCCCTTCCTGCCCTCCCTGCATTTCTTTTCTGTACCCTCTATTTTAGCAACAAGCTTTATGAAATAACTGGGATGATAGGAGATGGTACCTAGCACTGAAAACAGTGCTATAGATGTAGTTTGATTAGAGCAGAAGTACAAGAAGATTATCTTCTTTCTTCTGGATAATGTTCCTTTCATGATTGAGCCTATGATAGTTAGAATTTTTAAATGTTATGTAACTGTTGATTTCATATTGACTTTACTGTCCTCTAAAATCCAGCTGTTTTCACAGGAATTACTTTATAGTCATAGCTCCTTTCTATTATACTTTTGAAGTTGCCTTTAAAATCTGAATGTAGGATTTTATATTTATCATAATTAACTTATTTTCTTAATAGATGTGTCCAATTGCTTTAACATTTTTGCTGATTATAGAATTTTAATTAAGCAATTATCTTTTTAATCTCTCTGAAATGTTTAAACCTTTTGCAAATTTTATAAGCATTCCATCTATTCCTTTTTTCAAGCTTTTGTTTAAAATGTTTCCAGAACTATGACAAAGCCCTGCGTCACTCCTATACATTTTCCAGTAGACTGATGTTGAATCCTTAATGGCAAGTCTTTCTTTCTGATCTACCCAGTTATATTATATACTAATTATGTACACAAATAGATTTTTTTATCAGAAACAGATCTCAGTCAGTCAATAAATATTTATTAAGCACTTACTATATGCCAAAGACTGTGCCAAACTCTGAGGTTACAAAGAGTCAAAAAACAATCCATGCCCTCAAGGAGCTCACAAGCTATCTGATTACATAAATGCCTTCATCACATCTACATGTTATCTCTGTGTTAGTTTCATAACTGCAGCAAGATCTCTTTTATCCAATTCCTCCTTATAGCCAGTTGGTTTGTAGTATACTTCTACCTTATCTCTCCCTTCTTCATTCAGATGCTTTCTATATACTTCCTCATTCAAATAGAAATTTCTTAATAAGAGTTTGCCTTGTTGATACACAGTGTCACTGTATCACCACTTTTATCTAATATGTTGCTTCTGAACAATTCATACACTTCCTTTGCCATGTTTAAGTCACTAAGCCTCTGAACACATTGAAATTTTTTGAATTTATTATTTTATGCTCATCATTCTAGAGTCCACATGCTCATCATTTCTTGTAACACAATAGTATTGCTTACATTCATATACCACAACTTGTTCAGCCATTCCCCAATTGATGGACATTTCCAATTCTTTGCCACCACAAAAAGAGCTGCTAGAAATATTTTTGTACATGTAGGTCCTTTTTCCCATTTTTATGATCTATTTGGCATACAGACCTAGACATGGTATTGCTGAGGCAAAGGGTGTGGATGATTTTATAGCCTTTTGGCCATAGTTCCAAATTGCTCCCCAGAATGGCTGGATCAGTTCACTATTCCACCAACAATGCATTAGTGTTCCAATTTTCCCACATCTTCTCCAACATTTATCATTTTCCTATTTTGTCATGTTAGCCAATCTGATAGGTATGATGTGGCACCTCAGAGTCGTTTTGTGTTCCTCTAATCAAGAATGATTTAGAGTCTTTTTTCATGACTATAGATAGCTTTAATTTCTTCCTCTGTAAACTACCTATTCTTATCCTTTAATGTATTTTTTTAGCAGGTATATCTGGGAAGTTTTTTTTTTCCCTTTTCCCTACTGCTTGTAATTTAAAAACAATTCAAAACAGATCATCTGATTTTCTATGAAATTTTTTAGCCCTTTTTCAGATGTACTCTGTTCCTAGAAAATTACAAACAAAAAACTTATATGTACCTCCTCAACAATGATCCAGAAAGCAATATTCCATCTTCAATACCAACTTATGATATGAATTTTCTTATTGATATTTTATTGTTTCCTTCATTCAATAATGATTTATTATGTACCTGCTATGTTTCAGGCTCTATGTTAGGTAAGAGGAATACAAAGGCAAAAACCTTCTTATTAGGGAACCTACATTCTATTGGAGAAAATAACATATACACAAATGTGATTACAAAAATATAAATGCAAAATATATCCAAAGGAAATATAAATACATCTCTTGGAAAAGAGCAGAAATAGATGAATGGAAAGCAATGGCTACTATGGGACACAGATCAAGCTTATAGTAGAAGGTGAATCCTTGAACTGAGCTTTGAAGTAAAGAAGGAATGATCTAAGCCAGGTTTAGGAAGGAACGTATTTGAGGCATTGGCGTACAACCTATATGAAAACACAGAAGGGAGATGGAGTGTGCTTGGGGAATAATAAGTAGGTCAGTTTGATTGGAATATTAAGCTTATGAAAAGGATTAATATGCCATCAACTTGGAAAGGTAGTCTGGGACTTCTAGCACAGCTGTGAACAAAACATCCCTTTTAATTATAGCTACCTCTAGAAACTCCTGAGTAATAATGGAAAGCAGTGACAAATGTATCAGAGAAAATACTACTGGAGATGAGTGAAGAACTGCAATGAAGTAATGCCCCCACAAAAATATAAACAACACAGAAACAAATGATCATACTTACACTATAAGAATCCAGATCTGAAGCAATGCCTGATGGGATCTCCATTTTCCCCATATAGCAGCCTCATTTTAAATTGTGGAACAAGGCAACTTATAGAGAATAGAAACCCTGCTATGAGTCCATATCCAAGAAACCTCAGGCCCTGACTTTTCAACCTGCCCAGGACTGTTCCAATTCCTTATCTACTCCACTGGGGACCAAAGGACAGTTCAGAATGAGGGGTGAGATTCCTTCTTCCCATCCATAATCCAAGATGAAGGAGGGCTCATCCCTGACTGTTTGGAAAGGTGGGAGAGCCTGGAGACCCCCACAATTCCACCTTGGCTATTTCACCTAGGACTATAAAAAAGGGAAGAACACAGAAACTAGGACCCAAGTTTTATGTGTCCCATTCATAACCAGGATCTCTAACTGTGAACCCCACCAAAATTGCTAAAGGGCACAGGGGTAAGAAAATATTATCATCCAGGCCTTTTGGGTCCATTCCTTCAGGACCAGACCAGAAGGTTCATTGTAACTGCTTGAAGCATTGCATTCCAGCTCAAGTCCTAACCTGAGGAACCAAAGTAACATTGTCTACTACAATTATAGAACCAAGACAAATTCAATTAAAAAGAAAGAGCAAAAATTTAAAAAAAAATGGATCTTCACTAGCAATCTCTAATAGACAGTATAAAGATATGAGCAAACAGGAAAAAAATCCCAATACAATAAAGACACACTATGGCTTAATAAGATATTAAATTAAATTAAATGTTAAATTTACATGTTCCCTTTTTCCTCTGTAATTCCTATCTTCAATCTATTGAAACTGTTTCCCCAGGTAATTTATTTCCATTGCTCACCCTGCCACCCCTCCTTAGTACTACATAATGTATAAAATGCCTTCCAGGTTGTTTCATGATAGTATTATTGTCACTGTCAAGAGAAAGTTATAAGTTATTGACCTTTTTTCTAGAGAAGAGAATTTTTTAATGTGATTCACAAGATTTTTTTTTAAATGAGCCCATTTGGAAATCTAAGTAAAAAACAAAATCAAAACACCAAAAAGAAAAAAAAAAGCAAAAACAAAAAAACAAAAAACAATCAAGAAAGTATGGAGTTATTTATTTGCCTTGGCCACACTTTTGCCTTTTGAACTTCTTTGCAGAAACTGGGGAGTAACTTTTCCTCTGAAACTTTTCAGTTGTGTGATGGATTGGCTGCAACAACTGATGAAAACCCTCATGGTAAAAAACAAAACAAAACAAAACAAAAAACAGTTCATTCTTTGTCAAATCAGTGGTGCGTGCGTGCGTGCGTGTGTGTGTGTGTGTGTGTGTGTGTGTGTGTGTTTGTGTTACAGCAATCAGAAAGACCTGGCTGAAGGAATTTCCATCCTGCAGTCAACTACTTTGAAATGCTGGTCTCAGCAGGTGTCTTCACGCATAACACAATTCTCTCAGCTCCTGTGTCTGAACCTGTTGTTTTGTTTTGTTTTGTTTTTTGATGGAAATTTGGTAGGCAGGAATCATTATTACCCAGTGCTTTTTCAGGTCCCCACCATGTCTGAGTTACCAATTAAACTGATCTTTTCCTGGGCCAAATATTCCAAATCACCATTTTCTCTTGTCAGGTTTCTGGAATTATTAGAAGGCATCTGTACTATTCACTCACCAAAGTGCTAATCGCTATTACACATTTAGCTAAAATTCTGCTTGTGCTTGGAATGGTGCCTGGGCATCATTGTCCTTTATTGCCCTTGAACAGGAAAATGTGGTGCTTTCCTGCATGTCTCCTTGTTCCTTTATTATACTCAGAGTCAGCGCAGAATGTCCTGTCTGGGTCTTGTGGAGAACATATAAGCTCCAGATGGTTTTCTCTCTCAACTCTTAAGCTCACAGTCCTACTACAATTAATAATTATTTGCCTTCTGTTTGCTATAACACTGCAATCAGACTCTTTGACATGTATTGGTATGTCTTCTCAAAAAGAAGCACAAAGCATCTCAGCCTAGAGCCATGTAGGGAAAAGCAAAGCACTAATGTGCAAACCAACAAGGATATTCTTTCCCCTAGATTCCTCAAGGCAATATCCCTGTACCTTGTTCTTTCAAGCCACAAATGAAAAACAAACAAATGAGATTTGTGTTTGTTTTTTCATGTCTAAGGAAACTGTTCTATCCAGCTACTGGAATAGTCAGGATTTTTCACTTTTTTTTTTATTTACTTAAGTTCATAGCTATACATGGTAAAGCAGACCCAGAATTCCTAAAATATACTGGCTTCTCAAACTTTGTGTTGTTTATTCCTAGGACTTTAATATTCACCAACTTAGTAAAAATCTGACCCCTTCCACCCCCTCCCCACACACATACTTTTTAAAGGGGAAAGATCTGAGATTTCTTCAAGTTTGGGAAACTCCCAATGGAATCTCCTTCCACTGATGGAGTCCAGAAATTCCTATGCGACTTTTTTGTTTTAGTTGTCAAGGGCCATTGAGATTTCAAGTGTCCTGTCTGGGTCTTGTGGAGAACATATAAGCTCCAGATGGTTTTCCCTCTCAACTCTTAAGCTCACAGTCCTACTACAATTAATAATTACTTGTCTTCTGTTTTGCTGTAACACTGCAATCAGACTTTTTGACATGTACAGGTATGTGGTTACTCAAAAAGAAGCACAAAGCCCATGGTCAGTCAGCTAATATGTGTCAGAGACAAGTCATGGACCTGAGTCTTCTGGATTTCCCTTACATCATATTATCATATCATCATATCAAATTTACCTTACAATAACATCATAGCATATTAGAAATTGATCTAAAAATAAATGTTAGAGGTTGTTTAGTCAAAATTTATCATTTTACATATCAGGAGACATGGTGAGGGTTGGAAAATTATTTGTCCATGATCACACAATTTTTAAGTCGTAGGTCTGGCTTTTCAATCTAGTTTCTTCTACTTTGAATCCGATATCCTTAAGAATCTTTGCACTGACCAAGCTAAGCTTCTAACTCAGGCCAATTGTGCCACTTGTCACTACTGTAAAACAGTTAAAATGTAACAGGTGTGTTTGTGAGCTGTGTATATATGAAATCATGTGTGTGTATGTACATGCATGTACAGAAGAAATGGGTTGATACTCTATAGTTGTTTTTAATACTTATTACATCAGGAAAAATGTTCCCTGGGATGAGAATTACAAACAAAAGAGATATTCTACAAGATACATCAATTTGCAGAATTCTAACCTGGTGATCCCTAAACTCAGCTCAACAAATTAATTGAGCTCTCAAATTGGGCCCATTGAAAAATAACTGAGATAATGTGATGGAAGACACTGTGAAGTGTCATTCTTGGGGCAAGAAAACTATGTAAATTGGGAAAAAATATATATAGGAATGGGTTATTGGGGGAAAAGCATGTATATTTATGTGTATATATATATGTAAATTGTATTTGTATATAAGTATACATACATACACTTTCACCTGTATTTATATGTGTGTATATATGTACTTATGTGTGTATACATATGCTAGAGAACATAACTAAAAGAAATGTGCCATAAGCCATTATTATTTTTTAAATCCAAACCTCTGATTTCATTGGATTACAGAGCTTCCTAGTGAGTTAATTCTTTCTACTAAAGAAGATCAAGAACTGCTGTGCAGCTAATAGTCTTATAGAATTGGCTGAGTGCATGGAGAGGTTAAATAACTTTCCCAGGGTCACCCAGACAATATGGTGAAGAAGCAAGACTCAAACCAGGTCTTTCTGTCTCTTAGGTTAGACCTTAATCCCCTATAGTATACTGCCTCTCCTTTATTCAACCAGTATTTACTGAGTTCCTACTATACAGTCCTATGGTAGTAAAGTAGGCAGTGACAGCTAAGAATTAAAATGGATTATTATAAAGTTAGAATAAGAGTAAAGAATACGTTTGGTGTTTAGTGAGCTGAGTGATAAAATTTTTTAAAGAGGCAATTGTGCATAAAATGGATTATGAAAATCTGTATACTCTAGTTATATTACTAATAAATCATTTACAGTCACTATATAGGGTCTAAGTCAAATTGTCAGTATTGTTATCAATATTTTAAGGTTTTCTTTTTCTTCAAGGTTGTATGCAAAATAATTCTAAAATAACAAGATGAATATGTAAGATGAATCAAAGTTCTCCCATGCATATCCTAAAATGTTTTGAAGTTGTAGTATTTACTGAATGAATAGAGCACAGCTACAATAAAGTAAATGAATATTTGAACCTTAATGTAATAGAGAAATTATATTTCATCACAAATGAAAAAAAGTATTTAGATTGATGCTTGAAAATATTATAATTGGAATGATAATTTTTAAAATGAGAGACCATGTTTAAAAGGCAAAAAGTAAGGAGTTTGGTAGCTATCACCAGGTTTCTGGAAACTTCCCTTCCCCAACCCCTCAACTTTGTGTTGTAGAAGACAAGAAAGAGTCTTACTAATTCTTTTCATGATATAAATATAGTGCTGATACCTAAACCGGGAACAGTCAAACCAGAGAAAGAAAATTATAGATCAGTTTCCCAAATGAATATAGATGAATATTAGCAAATATATCATAGCAACTTATCACAAGAATAATATACTATGACCAGGTAGGATTTATACCAGGAATGCAGGGCTGGTTCAATGTTAGGAGGACTATCAGCATAATTGATCTTAACAACAAAACTAACAGAAACCACATGATCATCTCAATAGATGCAGAAAAAGCTTTTGATAAAATACAACACCCATTCCTATTAAAAACACTAGAGAGCATAGGAAAAAATGGAGTCTTCCTTAAAGTAATAAATAGCATCTACCTAAAACCTTAAGCAAGAATCATACTTAATGGGGACACTCTACAAGCATTTCCAATAAGATCAGGGGTGAAACAAGGATCTCCATTATCACCACTGTTGTTCAA
>NW_020954569.1:8154303-8169658 GCF_900497805.2 Vombatus ursinus | reverse complement strand
TGTACTGGAAATGTAAGCTTTAGCAAAAAGAGATGAAAAAGAAATTGAAGGTATTAGAATAGGCAAAGAAGAAACAAAACAATCACTCTTTGCAGATGATATGATGATATACTTAGAGAATCCTAGAGAATCAAGTGAAAAACTACTTGAAATAATGAACAAGTTTAGCAAAGTTGCAGGCTATCAAATAGACCCACATAAATCATTGGCATTTCTACATGTTACCAACAAAGCCCAACAGAGATAGAAAGAAAAATTCCATTTAAAGTTACTGTAGACATTATAAAATATTTAAGAGTCTACCTCCCGAAACAAACCCAGGAACTATATAAACACAATTACAAAACACTTTTCACACAAATAAAGTCAGATCTAAATAATTGGAGAAACATCAGTTGCTCATGGGTCTAGATTATTTTATCAATAACAGAATATCTTCACTCCTAATTTTGGGAGGTGTATAGGTCAATTAGATTATCATTGAAGATTGTTTTTTTTTTTTCTAAGACCAAACTATTCTGCAGAGGCTTTGGGAATTGCTCATGTTCACAAAGACAGTAAATATCTTTGACAGGATGAGTTTACTCAAGTAGTTTGTAGTGTCGTTTCTAACTTATGGGCTCTATAAGTTCAGCAAGTGTTTGCTCCACTTTCCTTATTATAAAATAAAAGTGTTGGACTAGTTGACCTCTAAAGATATTCTTTATTTTTTCTTATTCTATATTAATTGTTTTAGTTACTGTTGGCATCATTTATTCTACCCAATTTCTACTGCTAACTTTTCAGTTTAAAAATATGGAACCATTGCTTGATGGTTCTTTTTTCTCTAGTGCTAGAATTGAATATTTTATCTGTGCGTATGTGTATGTATACAGATTCCCTAGTAAGAAAGAACACTCTAAATTGGAAATCAGTAGTACCCTTGCTTGGTCTTAATGCAACAGAGAAAGTCAAATTCATATTAGATCTCTTTTAAAACAAACAATGGCAGCATGGATCACTTCCAAGGGAAATAAAAATTCAATCATCCTAAACAGGTGATAACTCTGTTGTCATTGATTGCAATTTCAAATATCAGGGGAGACATTTCCCTGATTTTGGTTCTATGAACTGGCATTTCTCACAGGTTGTAATCAATAAAAATCTACCCAGGGGTTCACTGAATTTTCCAAAGTTCAATAAGACTATATTTCTCTCATTTTTCTAAATAATTTTAAAATCAATGGTTAAGTATAAGAAAGTAAGAACCTAAGGAGTCTTGATTTCAGATGAACTATGGTAAAATGGACTGGTATGAACTATGAATGCTAATTTAGGTCAGGATTGAAGTTGACTTCCCCAATAGAGTCACAGTTATGGGAATAGGAACATATACATTTTCACTTGGGCTCAAAAAATTGATATAAGAAGCCATTCAATCAGATATAACCTTCCAAAATATTTATGATGGTGAAAAGATGAAAGAAAAGTCTGTTAGTTGCTCATATGGGTAGATAAGTTTTAAAAGAATAGTAAAGATCTTTAAGCAGGAAACTGGCCTCAGATCTTTTATTTTATATGTGAAAATTCATATGTAGGTCATGTTCAGTTAACTTGTCATTAATTAGAACGTGGAGATTATTTGTGGTGTGTTTGTATCACCTTTGTTCCTTTTAGTTCTAAGAATGTAACTTTATATACCCTTCAAATATGGGAGAATCAAAGGGTATGTACGTGCACATTTTTGGACTTCCTCTCTATCCCCTATCCTCTTGCCTGAGATACTATTTTGTTTTGTTTTTTCTTCTTGTTGATTGGTTTGTTTTCAACAAAGGTAGAAGGCTAAAACTCTTCTCTGAGGGGGTGAACTCCATATTTTCTGTCACCTGGAGGAGAAGGGGGAAAAATGAAGTAGCATAAACATGCTTTGTAATGCAATTTATAAAGCAATTAGCTTTGTGTGGCAGAATGAATTTCGAGTAATTCCAAATATTAAAACATTTATAATTTACATAATCATACAAATAATGAGACTGAGTTAGAAGTATTTCTTTCTATAGATCATAGAATAAGAGAAGGTGTACATAGTGGAAGAATTGCATGAGTTGTTCCAAAGGAATAGAATTTACAAGGTGAAAGGGACAGGGTGTGATTGGCACTTAACCCAGATTGAGTAGGAGCAATTATTTAAAATTTTAAAAGCAATTTAATTTGAGAGGGATCCAAAAAGGAGTAGATCTTCTTTTTATTAAATGTTTACCAATTAAACACAATGGATATCTTTCTCATGGAATGCCAAGGTAAATAGCTAACTGTTTAGAAACAAATAAGGGGTAGGATTTAGTATCATGACCTGAAGAGAATTTAATCTGCACTGTGTGAGTTTATGAAAAAAAATTGAGAATAGTCTTTAGTAAATGTATAATGATTGTCATCTTCCCTATATTGTTTACTGGACTTACAAGACTAGTTACTATTTTTTTGTCCATGAAAATGGTTTTATTGGTCTACCCTTGGATTAATCTATGTACTTTTGCACACAGGCTATTTCCTAAAAGAAGAGCACAGGATATATTACATTACTTCTCTTCCACCAACTTTGAAAATATTTTCACACATGTGAAATCAGGTTAAAATCAAGGACATAACTGGAAGGGATAAAGCCTGTTGTGGTAGAAGAAGCTCTGGATTGAGAATCAGAAGGCTCTGCCACTCACCATCTATGTGACCTTGGGCTAGTCACTCAAACATTCAGTAGAATGGAACAGGACATGTGAGCACTGCCTTTTCAATCAGAAATCATATGATCCTATGTTTCAAAAAGGCAGCATGACCTGGGTATGTGGAAGGAGGCTGGAGTGGTCTTGGTAGTGTGAAGATATTTAAGATACCATAACAGCAGCAGCAGCGACTAAAACAACTAGCATTTGTAGGGCAACTAACATGTGCCAGGCACTTTATTAAGTGCTTTATAAATATTGTTTCATTTGATCCTCACAGTAATCCTAAGAGGAAGGTACTATAATTATACCCATTTTAGATATGACTATATATATTAGAAAAACAATCTCCTTTATCATTAGCTTCTAGAGCTGACTCATTCTAAGTTAACTCCCATAAGAATCTTGCATAGGACCCAGTTATTGTGTATGCAGTGATATATGTATGTATGTGTGTAAATATGCAAGTTTCCTTGTAATTTTGAATGATTACAGGATTTACCAAATCTCTAGTTTCTGCTGATGAATATAACCTTTTTACAATGTATTATATAAGGGGCACATAGCACTTAAATATGTACATGCAGCCCAACATAAATGGAATATTACTCCAAAAGAATGTTTAAAATGTAATTAAATCACAAATATATCATAGATGTGAGAGTTAATATTTTGCTATTTATGTTTTATATATATGTGTATATATGAAGCATAGAAATTATTCTGATAGAAAAACAAACTATGAACAAGGATGTGTTTAGTAATTTTTTTTGGTAAGGCAGTTGGGGTTAAGTGACTTGCTTAGAGTCACACAGCTAGTATGTGTTATGTATCTAAGGCCAGATTTGAACTCAGGTCCTCCTGACTCCAGGGCTGGGGTTCTATCCACTAAGTCACCTAGTTGCCCCTGCTTAGTAATTTCTAAAATCAGAAATAAATCCCTTGAGAAGTGTTTCAACCAAAACATTATGTTATTTTATCATATTTAGGGTAGGTTTGCAGAATATGCATATATACATATAAACACACATGAATGCATACAGAGAAAGAAAGAAAGGCATAAAGACAGTCATTTAACAATTTAAAAAATTGTTTACCAGACAATGGCACTAGACAATACCGTTATTAAAACAAACAAACAACAACAAAGCCTTCCATTTATTAAATGCCTACTATGGGCCAGACACTTTGCCAACTGCTTTGCAAATATTAGTATAGCCAAATTAAAATTGAGAAAACTAAGGTTAAACTTCTAGCCCATGATCGTAAAGCAAGTAAGTTTCTGAGATGAAAACTGAACTCGGGTCTTCCTGATTGCAGACCCAATTCTCTACCTACTGTGCAACCTGCCTGGCAATGAAAGAGAAAAACATTAATTATCTGCTTTATATTTTTGTTTTGAATGTATTTTTTCTTCATAAACCCAGCATCCCAGAATCTCAGAATTCAGAGGACCATAGAATTCATTTACCTAAACAGGAATACTTTTTACAACATCTCTGAAAAAAATAACCACCTAGGCTTCCTGGAAGACCTCAAATAAGAAGGAAGTCAGTAACTCTCAAATAATTCTCTTCTACCTTTGGCAACCGTGTGACTAATTGTTAGCAATCTCCCTCCCCCAAACCCCCATATGAAGGTACACATTGTTCCTCTGCATCATTTATCCATTACTTACTGCTATTTCTGCCCTCTGGGGCTCAATAAATACTTGTTTGGTAGTTTTCCAATCAACTATAAGCTTCCTTTGAAAGAGTCTTTGCCCAACAGAGCCAGCCAATACTTTTTAAATTATATTAGGACTTCGGAAAAAGACTAGGGAAAAAATGGTGGATTATGAAACTATGGCTTCAAGAAAGAAACTAAAATTGTTTCCTTCATTCTTTTATTCCTCCTCTTCTACCACCTTCTTGTCCTTCTTTTCTCTCTCACTTCCTTCTTTGTTGGCAACTATTTGTAGAAAGGAGAGAAGAATAGGACCAAAGACATCACAGGATGATAACTTGCATATGAACTGAATTTAAGTGAGGTAGAGTTGCACAAAGTTGTCAGCCTCACTCTCTCTTCCAGAGTCATCCAAGTCCAGTAGCAAGATGAAAGTCAATATGATTGGCAAAGGCCCGGGATGCAGCAGATGACCTTGTTCTGTTTGATGTCTGACCAAGCTTTAAGCAGTCCACAGTGCCTGCTTCAACCACCTTCATGGGGGTTGGAACAAGTTGTTCTCCTACACCTATTCCAATGGGAGAAGTCTTCATATGTTGGGGTAGACAACCCTCTAACTCACAGACATGTTTGAGGACTATTAGATGTTTTTTTTCTAGGGTGGAGCTGAGGTGCATGCTACAGCTTCTTGGAGCCAGAGGTGAGAACTGGGTGACTGCACACTGAAGGGGAATGAGCAGTCTTGAAAAGGGTACAGCAAGCCCTCAGACCAGAGTTGCTGGTCCTCCTTAAATACCCTCATACATCCCTGTCGGATATGAATGCAATATTCACCACACAGATGAACATCAAAGAATTGTATCTTTGTCATTCACTTAGTCCAATGTTGGTGTACTTCAAAAATTTTGAAAATAAATTTTAAAAAGAATAACTATAAACTTGGTTCTTCATCCAAAAGAAATCAAATCAACGAACATTTATTGAACAATTCCTATGTGCAAGGTACTATACATACTAGTTACTGTTGTCAGAGGTTGCTTGAACTCTAGAAAGTTATAGTTGTTTAGTTCAGCAAGACATATACAAAAAAAAAGAAAAAAGAAAGAACAAAAGAAAGAAATAAAGAATAAAGGGAGAGGGAGGGAGGAAGCTAAGCCTATAAGGTGGTATTGATGTAAGGAAAAAATAAATAAATACTTTAATTGTTACTAAAATATGAAATAAATACTATAATACTAAATAAAATTGTGGTTATTTGAGGGGATATCAAAAACTTAAAAGGAGAGGCTGATCTGTGAGAGGTAGAATAAGCAAAGGTGACTTCATGAGAAGGGGCATATTTTTATTTTTAAAGGATGGATAAGATTTACATAAATTGAGAGAAAAGGAAAATGTACAAGATTATATCATAATAGAGGCACAGTATGGAAAGAATCCCAGAGGCCATCTTATACAACCCAAATATGAACATAAATGCCTTCTTCAATATCTATAACAAGTGGTCATGCACTATTTGGAGATCTTCAGTAGAGGAGAACTTCAGTACTTCTGGACTCAGTCTATTTTACTATTGGATAATTTTAAGTGTTAAGAAGTTTTTACTCATATAAAATCCAAACTATCTTAATGAAACATCCAAACTTTGTTCCTAATTGTGCCCTCTGGGACCAAGAAGAAAAAAGTCTAACCCCTCTTCCTCATGACTAGTCTCCAAATACTTGAATATGGTTAACATATTCCCCCCTGTCTTTTCTCAAGGTGAAATACCATGATTACTTCAACTGATTGTCATATACCATGATTCGAAGGGCTTTCATCATTCTTTCCATCTTAGTAATATTTTTTTTCCTGAAATACGATACCCAGAACTGAAGATTCAAAACATAATATTTCAAAACAATTTTCCTACTGGGATTATATGACTGCAAACAACATCTCATATTTGTATGATATCCTAAGTTCACCGACCCAGAGAATATGCCAGCACATCCCATGGTATGCATAATCATTGGTCCTCCTTTTCCTCTCAGGAAAGCTAGGCAATTTTCCAGAGATTGTCAACCCAATCAGAACACTCTCTAGGCACATTTATACCCAGAGTATATAAAGTGATTTCTCTACAACAACCTTGTGATGGTGTCCCCATTTTGATATTATCTTCACTTTATACTTGTGGAAATTAATGCTGCTAGAGGCGTTAAGTGACTTGACCATAATCAAGTACATTTTGAAGCCAGGATTTAGACCCAGTTGCTCTTACTCCAAGTTCACAATTATCCCTTATGCTTTCCCCTCTCTCTCCCCCTCACTCTTTCCCCTTCTTCCCTTCCTCCCTCCATTCCTCCCTTCCTCCCTTCCTTGTTTTGTTTTGTTTTTTCTTTTTCTCTCTTTCTGTGTAATAGGTCTCACTCTATGAAGTCCGGCTTGGTAAATATGTATTTAATTTTCCCTATATGACTTTCCTTTTCAGTTTAATTCTCTGTTTATTACATTTTCAAGATTCCAGACATATAAGCCCTGTGTTTCCAGTGGAATGAGAACATCATGAGAAGCTAGATTTTTTTTTGCCTATGTATGCCTAAACCTAGCAAGTTCCTTGCACATAGTAGCCATTTAACAAATGTTTGTTGAATTCAGATGGACTAGCTGATATCCTTCTATTATCAATTATCTAAATCTGTTAATTATCTAATTATCTAAATCAATTACTTAAAAATCCATTAAGACATAGTTAAGAAATCTAGATCTTATTCTTGGACATTGTCATTGGAACTAAATATTCACTTCCAAAATCCATGAGAATTTCTTCAAAATGTTGTTGTTAATAAGCAGCAGCATTAAAAACTATCTGCTCATCTAAGGTCTTCTGTGTTTTAGCCTTCATTTTGCCAAAACAAAATTGTGTGGTCTTGGTGTCTGGGCTGATATAGGATGATTGGTATTTAAATTTAAAATGATTTTTAAATAAAACATAAATATACAGAGTTGTAATGATTCAGATAGTTATAGCATTAAAGTGTTTACTTAACTCATTTTTTTTACCCTTTTGGAAATTAAATATTTATATATTACAACATTTTCCCTCATACTATACCTCTCGAATTTATACTTGAAATACACACATACACACATACATATGTGGGTATATATATATAATATTGGGTATATATATATTGGGTAGATGGGTATAGATGGGTATAGTGTGAGTATGTGTATTGTCAATAAGTATGTATTCCAGGGTTATCATTAACCATATTTCAATTCTACTTGTGTTTACTTTTTTGAATTTTTTAGACTATAAGAAAGATGATATACTATAATATTAGCAGTAGAAATAAATATATTTTATATTTATATATAGGTATATATACATGTAATATGTATATACATGCACACAAATATATATCATTTATATGAATATATAAAATGGGTAGTAAACATGAAATAGCAAGCTTCAAAACAGTTAAAGCATAACAACTAATTATTAAATGGATGATTTTACAGGGACTCAGGAATACATTCTGAATTTTTCAAGTCAAAGAACACTTTAATTTTTTTAGACACAAAAAACATCATTTGAATCACTAAATATCAATTTTAAATGTAAGAAATTAATGGACAAATTGATAAGTAAAGATAGTGCCACCTGGTTTATTAACATTTAGAAAGTAAATATGCTGTTGAAAAATGAAGAACATATTAGGGGCCTTAAGAGTGATGGCAAAAGCCATAGAACTAGGAAATATGAATCTAAAGAAGTTAATAAAAAGACATTTTTTGCCAGCTGTTTCCAGATTTTCTAAATTAGACTAAATGAGTTTTAAAAGCCATGTACCAGATGGGGGAAATGTTCACATTTCCTAAAGTGTTAATGAAATTTAGTTATAGGAAAGTTAGATAAAGAAAAAAAAATTGGTATACGGACTTTTAATGACAGTGTCAAGCCTGCAGCTGTCACAATAAAGTGCTCATCTTCCCAAATGTAGGGCATATTTCCCATATTGGTACCCAAACTTATGGAGATAGTGAAAAATGTTGAATTTTGATGCAAATCAGTTTTAATGGGTGTAATTTTTTTTACTAGATAGAGGTTCTAATGTTGTACATATATTTCATAAATGTAATACTTCTGAGACTAGTGAATGATTTAGATAGACAAAAAGTCATTCAAATCGATAATAAGGACAATTGCACAGAGGACCTACATTTGAAAATATCTTAAATTTTGATTTGAAAGTTCATATGTGTGGAACCCTATTCCTCTTTAGGGATCCTGTGTATTTTTTAGAAGTAGATGTTTTAAGATGTAGACAATCAGGGAAAGAGGCAATAGGTCACTAAAGCACAGGAGTGGAAGGAAAGCGATAGATGAGATTGCTACCACAGGGAGCTCAAGTGACTTCTCATATTACCATTTATAAAAGGAATTCCCTCAGACATGCTGAACTGTTTTCTCGTAGGGCAGCAGGTAGAAATAGTAGACACTTTTTCCAGAAATGCTGAATATTCCCCAATAGGATAAACCAGAAATACTCATTGAAAAATTATGCAATAGTAATTGATCAGAATGGATTTTGCCCTAGAAACAGATAGGAAATAAAATCCTTCATTCTGAATTTTAATAGAATAATTATGTAAAATAGATGTGTGGTAGGACTTATGTTAGTAAAATGCCAGCCCGGCTTCATGGTTGCTATCCTTTAGATCCGCAATACAGATAAGAATAGACTGAACAGAGAGCTGGTCAGAGGGGTATTGGCACTGGACTCAGAGCAAATGTTAGTGGCAGCTGTTGGTGATTATGTAGATATTGTGTGTTTGTGTGTATATACAAAAATGTGTGTGTGTGTGTGCATGTATGTGTGTGTGTGTGTGTGTGTGTGTGTGTGTGAGAGAGAGAGAGAGGGATATTTCATTCCTAAGCCACATATAATTGTATAATGGCTTGGGAGATTATATGTGATTTTATATTATCTTTACTTTTCTTTATTCCATAATATAAACAGTTGAAGATTAGGGGTTTACTATCATCACTGAAAATGTGAAATACCATTATCGAGATGTGAGACTGTTTCCAGTCTTGAATAATAAAGGACAAAGGCAAAAGCAGACAAGCAACTATTTACCACAAAGACTTAGGACTGAAAAGAAGATGTTAGATTTAAAGCTAGAAGTGATTTTTTTAAGGGTCTTTTAGTTCAACCTTAAATTTTACATATGAAGAAACTGAGACTTAGAGAGGTTCAGTGATTTCCCCAAGGTCACACGGGTCATGCAGGAAAAATGGCAGTACTGAGATTTGAATCCAGATTTTCTTCAATTCAAATCCTGTTCCTTTCACTATATATCACCTTGTCTCTTAAGCAAGAGCAATTTAAGATAGCCATTTAAATAATATTTCTTGTTACATATTTAGCACATAAAAGAAGACAGTTTCAAATACTGTCCCTGTCACTAACAACTTGACCCAGGACAAGTTATGTAATTTTTTCTAGTCTCAGATTCCTCATTTCTAAAATGAGGATAATACATGTACTATCCATGTAATTGAGTTTTCATGAGGTTCAGATAATATAATGTATGTCAAGTACATTCCTAACTTTAAAGATTCTGTAAATGCAGGATATTTTTTTTTCACAGAGGTATTGAAACTGGTTATGAAAGCTACTCTGATGGTCTTTGAAAAAAGCCAGTTATTAATAGAGGATGATTTAGATAGGAAAAAATAAAAAAGACCAAGTAAATTTTTCTTGAGCTATTCACATCTGGCATCTTATGAAAATATATGAGGAATCATTTTACAAATGCCAACATATTATGAAAAATAATAATTTAATATAAAAATGCCCTTCCAAGATTTTCTCTGAATTCTTTCCTCTTATGCTTTGTATGCATTCTTCAAAAAGCACCATTTGGCAGGAGTATCTGCTATGCATACTTCAATTGATTTCCTTAAGGGGCCAACACTGTGCCCCACTGCTGATATTGCATTACTGCCTTGGCACAATGGCTCATGGCTTTGAGCAAGTGAACAATCAGTGACACTGTGAGACAAGATGAATAAAGCACTGAATGGGGAGTTAAGAAATCCGAGCTACCTCCTGGGGTTCACCACTATATGACTTCAGTATTTAACCTAGTTTTCTTCAGTCAAAAAGAATATCATTTCCTGCCTCACTGGAAAGCTGCGACAATTAATGAGATAAATTTTAGTGATGATTAATGAGATAAGGAATCACTTTCTTTACTCTACAGACCACCCTTAGATCACGAAATTTTGCAGCGAGATATATAGCAAGCTATAGGCATCTAATAGTGACCAAAGAAGGGTTGCTACTACTCTCTGATGATAGAGGGGGGCCTCAAAAAATGAGCAAATGGATGTGGCCTGAATCACCTGGTATGTACTATTGATAGAGTGAAATTGTACCTATCCAACAGAGATGAACTTCTGGCTGCACAATAACAACATCAACAACAACAAATGCATACGAAGCATCTAATTAAAATCTCCCCCATCAGCAGCCTCCTTTCTACAGTAAACAACTTCAGTGTTCCAATGTTATCTCTCACACCTTTTCTTTAAGTCTCTTTAGGCTAGCTATCTGGGTCTGAGAATTGAGCCACCAAAGAAGCAAATTCCATTTTCTTTATAAGATTCTTGGTATTCCTCAAGCTTTACAAACAATGGTTATCTAATAGAACCAAAAGAACTTTGCTAATCCATTCTCACAAATGAAAAAAATATGTAAAATAATTATTTTTGTAAAAAATTAACAATATAATTCATTGAAATTTGGGGGCATATTTATACTTTTCTGCCTAAAACCTTTAATTTTCAGGAAAAAAAGGAATTCACAGATAATTTGGAATAATTAGACATTTCTTTGGGGAAAACCGGAGTTCTGCAGCTTTTTTTCATGTATAATATGCTTTCACTGGTATCTTTCTTGCTTATAGATGATTCTGTTCACATAGTCCCCATCTGCATCACCAGCTTGCTTGCCTTCCCTTAGGACTTTGGGGTGTTTTCATAATAGGCCTTCCAGACCCCCACAGCAACAAGAAGTCTGATAAAATAAAGAGAAAAGAGAACTGAAGTAATCCCTAGAGAAAGAAAACATATTTTCCTATTTTCCTTTTCACTCCACAACAGGATGATGGGCTGTGCTAATAAAAGCCCACTGGCATTTTAGCGGAATAAAATACATTTTGCTTGTCAGGCAGTAATTATGTGTTCTAAATATTAACACTCATAATTTAATTTTGCTCTATTTCTTTAAGTATGCATAACTAATACATATGTCTATATGTTGGGTCTCATATCAATACTAATTTTTAGAAGATATATATTAAAATTTGTTCAATGAGGCTTTCTTGATGACTAGTCAACAGTCTGATGACTTGCATAAATTAGAAAATCTCTGTGTAAGTGGAGTCTGAACCTTTTCCTTAACAATGGTCAAGGAGTTTTAAATGGAACTTTCCCTTTTATTCAGAGTTGATGAGTATATGCCTTTTTTTTTGCTTTCTTTTCTTTTTTCTTTTTTTTCTTTCTTTTTTTTTTAAAGCAAAACTGTCCTCTCTATAACCAGAAGAATAAGGAATCTAATTGCTAACAGAATAACCGATTGTTGCACAAGAGCAGAGGGTGTGCTCTTTATAGGGCCATTCCCAATTGCCATTTTCCTCTTCTCCTAAAATGCTCGTGCTCTACTATAGTTATCTTTCTTTTTTTCCCCACATTAGGCATGTTGTAAAAAGAATTAGAACCACTAGGAGGAGTCATGAGAAAGAAGAAAGAAACAAAACAACAACACAAAAGAAAGATCAAGTAGTATGCTTTGATCTGCATTCAGACTCCATAATTCTTTCTCTGGATGTGGACAGCATTTTCCATCCTGAGTCTTTTGGAGTGTCTTAGATACTTGCATTGCTGAGAAGAGCCAAGCCTATGAAAGTTAGTTATCACACAATGTGACTACTACTGTGTACAATGTTCTCCTGGTTCTGCTCACAGCACTCAGCATCAGTTCATATATGTCTTTCCAGGTTTTTCTAAAGTCCACCTACTCATCATTTCTTATAGCACAATAGTATTGCATTACATTCATACACCACAACTTGCTCAGCCATTCCCCATTGGATTGGCATCTCCTCAATTTCCAATTCTTGGCTACCACAAAAAAAGCTGGTAGAAATAGTTTTGTGCATGTGGGTCCTTTTCTCGTTTTTACAATCTTTTTGGGATACAGACCTAGGAGTGGTTTTGCTGGGTCAAAGAGTATGGATGATTTTATAGCCCTCTGGTCATAATTCCAAATTGCTCTCTAGAATGGTTGGATCAGTTCACAACTCTACCAACAATGCATTAGTGCTCCAATTTTCCCACATCTTCTCCAACGTTTATCATTTTCATGTTTTGCCTTGTTAGCCAATCTGATAGGTGTGATGTGGTACCTCAGAAAGTTGTTTAGATTTGCATTTCTCTAATCAATAGTGATTTAGAGCATTATTTTTATTTGACTCTCGCTAGCTTTAATTTCTTCATCTGAAAACTGCCTGTTCATATCTTTTGACCATTTATCAACTGAGGAATGGCTTGTATTCTTATAAATTTGACTCAGTTCTCTATTTTAGAAATGAAGTCTTAATCAGAGACAGTGGCTGTAATAATTGTTTCCCAGCTTACTGCTTCCCTTCTAATCTTGGTTGCATTGGCTTTGTTTGTGCAAAAACGTTTCAATTTAATGTAATCAAAACCATCCATTTTGCATTTCATAATGTTCTCTATCTCTTGTTAGGTAATAAATTTTTTCCTTCTTCGTTAATCTGAAAGGTAAACTATCCATTGCTCTCCTTGTTTGCTTATAGTGTCAGTCATTATATCTAAATCATGTACCCATTTTGACTTTATCTTGGAATAGGGTATAAAATGTTGGTCTATGCCTAGTTCCTGTCATACTATTTTCAGTTTTCCCAGCAGCTTTTATTAAATAGTTCTTATCCCAGAAGCTGGAGTCTTTGGGTTTATCAAATAGTAAATTACTGTAGTCATTTACTACTGTGTCCTATGTACCTAAGCTATTCCACTAATCCACCACTCTGTTTCTTAGTCATTACCAAGTAGATTTGATGATTGCTTCATTATAATGCAATTTAAGATCTGGTGTGGCTGGCTAGATCAAATTCCCTTGCATTTCTTTTCATTAATTCCCTTGATATTGTGGATCTTTTGTTGTTCCAGATTAATTTTACTATTATTTTTTCTATCTCTATAAAATAATTTTGGCAGTTTGATTGGTATGGCACTGAATAAGTAGATTAATTTAGGTAGAATTGTCATTTTTATTATATTAGCTTGGCCTACATATGAGCAACTGGTATTTTTCCAATTATTTAGGTGGGACTTTATTTGTGTTAAAAGTGTTGTTTAATTGTGTTCATATAGTTCCTGGGTTTGTTCTGGCAGGCAGACTCCCAAATATTTTATAACGTCTGCAGTAACTTTAAATGAAATTTCTCTTTATATCTCTTATTATTATGTTTTTTAGTAATATGTAGAAATGCTGATGATTTGTGTGGGTTTATTTATTTTTATTTTTATTCTTTATTAATTCATTTATTTTTAGTTTTCAACATTCACTTCCACAAGATTTTCAGTTCCAAATTTTCTCCCCATCTCTCCCCTCCTCTCCCAAGTTGGCATGCATTCTGAATATCCCTTCTCTAATCGGCCCTCTCTTCTATCACTACCCCACCTCTTAGCACCTTTCCCTTCCCTTTCTATTTTCCTGTAGGGCAGGATAGATTTATATACCCCTTTGCCTGTATATTTTATTTCCCCATTGCATGTAAAAACAACTTTTAACATTCATTTTTGAAACTTTGAGTTCCAAATTCTCTCCCTTCCTTTATCCCTACCCACCCTCATTGAGAAAGCAAGCAATTCAATATAGGTTGTATATGTGTTGTCATGCAAAACACTTCCATAATAGTCATGTTGTGAAACACTAACTATATTTCCCTCCGTCCTATCCTGGCCCCCATTTGTTTTATTCTGTCCTTTGACCCTGATCCTCTTCAAAAGTGTTTGCTACTGATTACACTCTTCCCTAATCCTCCCTTCCATCATCCCCCTCCTTATCCCCTTCCCTCCTATTTCCCTATTGAGTAAGATAGATTTCCATACCCAATAGAGTGTGTATGTTATTCCCTCCTTAAGCCAAATTGAATGAGAGTAAGATTCACTCATTCTCTCTCACCTCCACCCTCTTCCCCTCCACTGTAAAAGCTTTTTCTTGCCTCTTTTCTGTGAGATAATTTACACCATTCTACCTCTCCCTTTCTCCTTCTCCCAGTACAAACCTTTCTCACCCCATATATATATAGATCATTCCCTCCAACTACCCTAATACTGAGAAAGGTCTCATTAGTTACAAATATCATGTTTCCATGTAGGAATGTAAACAGTTCAACTTTAATAAGTCCCTTATGGTTTCTCTTTCCTATTTACCTTTTCATGCTTCTATTGAGTCTTGTATCTGAAAGTCAAATGTTGTATTCAGCTCTGGTCTTTTCATCAAGAATGCTTGAAAGTCTTCTATCTCATTGAATATCCATTTTTTCCTCCTAAAGGATTATATTCAGTTTTGCTTGATAGGTGATTCTTGGTTTTAAACCTAGCTCCTTTGACCTGTGGAATATCATATTTCAAGCCCTCAAATTTCTTAAAGTAGAAGCTGCTGAATCTTGTGTTATGCTGATTGTATTCTCACAATACTTGAATTGTTTCTTTCTGGCTGCTTACAATATTTTCTCCTTGACCTGGGAACTCTGGAATTTGACTATAATATTCCTAGGTTTTCATTTTGGGATCTCTTTCAGGAGGTGATTGGTAGATTCTGTCAGTTTCTATTTTACCCTCTAGTTCTAGAATATTAGGGAAGTTTTCCTTGATAATTTCTTGAAAGATGATGCCTAGGCTCTTT
>NW_020954569.1:8151344-8154254 GCF_900497805.2 Vombatus ursinus | reverse complement strand
TTTTATCATGATTTTCAGGTAGTCCAATAATTTTTAAAGTTCTCTCCTGAATCTATTTCCCAGGTCAGTTGTTTTTCCAATGAGATATTTCACATTGTCTTCTACTTTTTTCATTCTTTTGGTTTTGTTTTATAATTTCGTTATTTGTCATAGAGTCATTAGCTTCCATTTACTCCATTCCAATTTTTAAGGAATTATTTTTTTCAGTGAGCTTTAGACCTCCTTTTCTATTTGGTCAATTTTGCTTTTTAAGACATTCTTCTAATCATTGGATTTTTGGACCTCTTTTGCCATTTGGTTTAGGCTAATTTTTAAGGTGTTATTTTCTTCAGTATTTTTTGGGTCTCCTTTAGCAAGCTGTTGACTAGTTTTTCATGATTTTCTTACATTACTCTCATTTCTCTTTCCAATTTCATCTCTACATCTCTTACTTGCTTTTCAAAATCTTTTTTAAGCTCTTCCATGGCCTGAGACCAATTATTATTTTTCTTGGAGGCTTTGGATGTAGGAACTTTGACTTTGTTATCTTCTTCTGGTTGTATGTTTTGATCTTTGTCACCAAAGTAAGATTCTATAGTCTGAGATTTTTACTCTGCTGTTTGTTCATGTTCCCAGCCAATTACTTGACTTTTTAACTCTTTGTTAAGGTAGCACTCTGCTTCCAGTGTGGAAGGTGTACTGTTCAAAGCTTCAGGGGTTTTGTGTAGCTGTTTTCAGAGATCCTTCTAGTGATCTATAAATTTTCAGTCCTTCCAAGGTGGTATGATCAAAGGAGGGGTGTTTACTCCTTTCCTGTCCTGTGCTCTGGTAATGAATGACCACAATCACTCTTTTCTGACATGGAAAGGTGAGGAGTATTCCCTTTCACCACCACTACAAGCTCTGCCAAGCCAGTGCTTCTTCTAGCCCCAGGACCATTACCCAGGACTGTGACCCAGATCCAAGCATAGTCAAAGCAAGAGAATCCTGTCTCAGCTCCAAAAAAGAGATCCCTGCAATCCCCCTCCAGTCAGCCCCTCAATCCTTCCCACTGTCTATGGGTCAAGAGCTCTGGAAGCAGCTGCTGCCACTGTGTCCACCACCATGAGGCTATGCTAGGGCTAGGGCTGGATTTTGCTCTTCCCTCACCCAGGTCAAACAGACCTTTCCCACTGACCTTCTAAGTTGTCTTTGATATTTCTTGGTTGAGAAGTTTGGCACCATCACAGCTACCTATGATTCAGTTTCCTGAGCCATATTCTGGGTTTGCTGGGGCCCCGTCTTTGCTTGCATTGCCCAAGCTGAACTGCACTCCTCTTCCAGCCTGGCACAGCAGACCTTTCCCATCAACCATCCAAGTTGTCTTGGGCTGAAAATTTGTTTCACTCTATCTTTTTGTGCTTTCTTATGCTCTAGAATATTTAGTCATTTTTTTTACAGGTTTTTGGAGTGGATTGGGGGAGCACTTAAGCAAGTCACTGCCTTTACTCCACCATCTTGGCTTCACCTTGTGGGTTTATTTTATATCCTGTGACATTGCCAAAGTTGTTAAATGTCTGTAGGATACTCTAAATATATCATCATATCATCTACAAAGAGAGATAGCTTTGTTTCTTCTTTGCCTATTCTCATTCCTTCAAATTCTTTTTTCTTCTCTTATTGCTAAAGTTAATATTTCTAGTACAGTATTGAATAACATTGGTGATAATCACATTCTTTTTTCACCCCTAATCTTATTGAAAATGCTTCTAACTTATTCCCATTACATATAATATTTGCTGGTGGTTTTAGATGGATGCTACCTATCATTTTAAGAAAGACTCCATTTATTCCTGTGTTCTCTAGTCTTTAATAGGAATCAGTGTTGTATTTTGTCAAAAGCTTTTTCTGCATCTATTAAGATAATTATATAATTTTTGTTAATTTTGTTGTTGATATGGTTAATTATGCTAATATTAAACAAGCCCTGCATTTTTAGTAAAAACCCTACCTGGTATAGTGTATTATCCTTAAAATAAGTTGTTGCAATCTCTTTGCTAATATTTTATTTAAAATTTTTGCATCTATATTTATCAGGGGAATTGGTCTATACTTTTCTTTCTCTGGTTTGACTCATCCTGATTTAGGTATCAGTACCATATTGCAGCATAAAAAAAATGTGGTAGGATTCCTTCTTTGCCTATTTTCCCAAATAGTTTATGTAGTATTCAAATTAATTGTTCTTTAAATGTTTGATAGAATTCACTTGCAAATCCATCTGGCCCTGGAGATTTTTTTCTTAGGGAGTTCATTGATGGTTTGTTCAATTACTTTTTTTCTGAAATGTGGTTATTTAAGCAATTTATTTCCTCTTCTATTAATCTGGGTAATTTATATTTTTGTAAATATTTATCCGTTTCATTAAGGTTGTCAGATTTATTGACATATAGTTGGGCAAAATACAGGGTAAAGGTAAAAGGTTGTGGTAGAATATATTATGTTTCAGCCTAAGTAAAAAAAGGGAAAAAAAAAACAACAGGAGTAGCAATCCTGATCTCAATCAAAGCAAAAGCAAATATAGATATAATTAAAAGGTATCATAGATACTAAAGTAATATCATTATTAAACATATATGCACAAAGTAGTATAGTATCCACATTCAAAATTAAGGGAGTTACAGGAAGAAACAGAAAACTAAACTATACTAGTGAGGGACCTCAACGTTCCCCTCTCAGAAGTAGGTAAATCTAAATAAACAAGAAAGAAGGAGATGAATAGAATTTTAGAAAAGTTAGATGTGGTAGACCTCTGGAGAAAAGTGAATGGGGATAGATAGGAATATACTTTTTCTCAGTGGTACATGGCACCTATACCAAAATTGACCATGTATTAGGGCATAAAAACCTCACAATCCAATGCAGAAAGACAGAAATAGTAAATGCATCCTTTTC
>NW_020954569.1:8141535-8151314 GCF_900497805.2 Vombatus ursinus | reverse complement strand
CAAGTGGGTGAAACAGCAAATCATAGAAACAATCAATAACTTAATACAAGAGAGTGACAATAACGAGATGACATACCAAAACTTATGGGATGCCATGAAAGTGGTTCTTAGGGGAAGTTTTATATCTCTAAATATTTGCATGAATAAAATAGAGAAAGAGGACATCAACGAATTAGGCATGCAATTAAACAAGCTAGAAAAAGAACAAATTAAAAATTAATTAAAGTTTTATTTAACTAATTAAATTATTTTAATTTAATTAATTTATTATTAATTAAAATTATTATTAATTTAAATTAAATACAAATTAGAAATTCTGAAAACCAAAGGAGAGAGTAATAAAATTAAAATTAAGAAAAGTATTGAACTAATAAAAGTAAGAGCTGATTTTATGAAAAAAATTAATAAAATAGATAAACCTTTGGTTAATTTGATTTTTAAAAAAAGAAAGAATAAAGTCAAATTACCAGTACCAAGAATGAAAAGCATGAATACACTACCAATGAAGGTGAAATCAAAATAATAATTAGGAACTATTTTGCCCAAGTATTGTAGTTATCTTACAGTAGTAGTAGTAGTAAGACACGGTTCACAAACCAGGTATGTCTTATTGATGAATCTGTTCAGTGTTCTATAATCAACATATTGACTGTCCCAAGAGTTTCCTCTCTCCTTTCCCCCCACCTCTTCTCCATTAGAAATTTCTATTCAAAAGTGAGATGACTACTTTGACTCTGTGCTGTAAAAGAAATTTGTTTTCATGTAGGGGTAATATTAGTCTCTGAAGTCTTTTTTGACTCTAAGGTCCTTTAATAATAAAATTTAACATTCATATAAATGTTTCTAATTTTAAAAGTGCTTTCCATTTCTCAGTGTTGTATGGTAGATAGTATAAGTATTATTATCCCTTTTTAAGAGGTGAGATAACCTATAAAATGATTTCCTCAGATTCAAATATCTAGCAAGTATCAGATGGAAGATCCTCCATCTTCTAATTCCTAAGTTCAGTACTTTCCCCCTCCCACCCATCCCCAATGACACAATACTGTGTTATTGGATGCATAAGTTGAATAATCTCTCCTCACTTCAATCCATCCTGTACTTAGTTGTGAAAGTGATTTTCCTAAAGTATAGGTCTGACCACCTCCTCACTTAGCCCCTATGTCCCACTCTTTCAAAACAATTCAGTGTCCCACTATTACTTCTAGGATCAAATATGAAATTATCTTTTTGGCTTTCAATGCCCTTCACAATTTGACTCCTTCCTACCTTTCCATTCTCCTTACACTTCACTTCCCGTGATTACTTATTCTATGATCCAACTAAGCAGGCCAACTTGTTGTTCTTTGCCCACAACATTCCATCTCCCAATTTGGATGTATTTTCATTGGCTGGAAGGCTCTCTCTTTTCACCTTTGACTCCTGGCTTCTGTGGCTTCTTTTAAGATAATTCATATTTGACTACCCATATTTTTCAAGAGGGTTTTGGTGGTCTCTACCCATCTTTGCATTGTAAGGTCTTCTCTCTCTGAGATTACTTTTCATATAGTGCTTAGTATAATGCCTGACACATAGTAAATGCTTAATGAATGTTTGTTGAATGTTGACTGATTTTGTGTGTACAGGTACTCAGTAACTATACTAGTTTGAATAGTACAGAGCGATGGTAGATATCAAGTATACATAGTAAATTTTCAACAGTACTCATGAAAATAGTAATAAAAGTATTAATAATTTTATAAATATTTTATCAATATTTGATGCAGTAGAAGTTGTTACTTGAAGGTGAAGGTGTGTAAACTAAAAAAGGAATGAGAACTACACTAAATAAACATTAAAAAAATTCTTTTGGAATGTAAAAATAAAGCCCAACAAGATGTTACTGGAATAATGACTAAATCAGTACAGTAGGGAGAAAGAGTGCAGTTTGAGAACACCCAAGGGTAATTCTGTGGTTTAAATAAAACTTTTATTGATACTCAAACAGTCACTTTAAAGCCCTCTGGAGTCTCAATTTATAGTATATTTACATAAAAAGTAAGAACTAGGAGAGAAACAAGAAAATAGTTTTCCTGTTGGAAGTATGCAGGGATCATAATGATAGTAATATGGCTGGATTAACATTACCTAACCTTTAAAATTTTTTTGGTGTTGTCAGTGACAATTAACTTTCTAAATATCCTTGCAAAGAAGTTAATGATCCCATTGTTTGGGAAGTGTACTAGGTCTGTGTCCATGTAATAGCATCTCCCCCCACCAAAAAAATGTTTGAGATTGTTTATGCATAGAATTATGGTCTAAAACATCTATTCAGACTTATTAGAACAATATTTTGTTCATTCAAGAATGCGTGTAATGGGGAATGACTAAAGAAAAAAATTTCTTTTGGGGGATTGGAAGTAATTTCCCTCTTCTGAACTCCCAACTCTGAGTCTGTTATCCCAAGGGATCTTTCTTTTTTATTAATTTATTTTTTCTCCATTTACCATCAATCAAAACTGAAACTCTTACCCTTGTCTCTGCAGTAATAAGGGAATTGATATGAATTGATGATCTCTTCTGATCTTTGGACTTAGTGTTATCAAGCTTTCTGGCCCTTAATTAAACTGAGACTTCACTAGATCATAAATGATTGACTAAGTAATTATGGGAAGAAATAAATGGAAACCAAAAAAAGTGTGGAAATATAGAACTGTGAGCCATGAAAGTCTGGTGATATTCAGGATGAATTTATTGGGCCCTGTAGGCTGTTAAATATTGCAAAAGTTGTATGGGTGAGATTTATGCTGATATTCAAGACATTGTACTTGTTGATGTAAAAGAAGATTTTTGTCCAAATGTTGATAATTGGCAGAAACAGTCTGGTAGTTCTGTCGTTTAACTCTGCCATACTCAACACCACTAACTTTAAATCACTTTGCCTAGTTAAGAAACTTAATATTTGTTAAGGGAATGATATAACCCTGGTATTTTTAAGATACTATCTCATCTATCCCTCTTAGAGCTTTTCATTATAATTCCTTTACTATATACAATGAATGTCTAGGATTTAGGTAGACACTTTGAGTAACACAAATGTAGAGAACATAGACCGAGCCCTTGTTGAACTCACAAGCTATTTGGGTAAACAAACCAAATTTTGCTATAACCAAAGAACAATTTTAAAATGATATAAAAGAAAATAGGAGAGAGACAGACATTGGAGTTAAATATGAATGTCAGAAGTGTATTCATTAATTAACAGTTCATTAATTAACTTGTTTATTTACCCATTGTGTATGTATTATGCATGCATGCATGTATGCATGCATGCATATAAGCATTTAATTAAAAAGTATTTTCCGCATGACCCTATGTATTGATGTCTTTTTTTGCTGAAGTATACTGAATATGAATTTTTCCAAATCAAGAAGGTAACTCAAAAGTCTCCTAGTCTAACTTGTTACCTGACACATATATTCTCTCTGTCATCTCAAACAATTGATCATGCAGACTTTACATGATGACCTCAACTGACTGAGATTTAACTACCTGAAGTAATATCCCATTCCATTTTTGGATACCTTCAATGGTCAGGAAGGTTTTCCTAATATTGAACCAAGTGAATCCACTGAACTATCATTCAGTCACATCTCTCCATCTTGTCTACCAGTATGTTGTGAGAAATTTTGTCAAAGACCTTGCTGGAACCCTGTAGCTTGAATCCATTAGCAAAGAAAAGTAAAGCTAATCTTTCTTCTTCATGATTCCTCTTAAAATATTTGAAGATGGAATGTTCCATCTAGGTTTTCCCTTCTTTAAACTAAAACTCCCTAGTTCCTTCAACCAGTTTTCATGTGGCATGGTTTTGATTCCTTTTATCATTATAGTCATTCTCTTCTGAATCTTCTTCATCCTCTCAATCTCCTTTCTAAAATTTGATCTTGAGAACTAAACTCAATGTTCTAGATGCAGTCTGATCAAGATAGTGGATTGTAGGACAATCAGTATGTTGCTCAAAATTATATTCATATTTTTTCTGTTGCAGTGTCACATAATTGAATCCCAGTGAGATTGCTATCCATGCAAAGTTGTTTTTTTTTTCCCTAGTGAATTAGAGTATAGGTATAATTCCTCCATCCTCTTACCAAATGAAGGTTTTATTTTTTTTATGTTGGTTAGGGATTAAACAAGACTTCCTTTACTAAATTACAGATTAGTCTGCAGTTAAGGATGATATTATGTTCATTTATGCATTCCTATCATCAGAGATCTTTACACATAATAGCAACATAGCTTTGACAGAATTTTTAGAGTTTTTCTTTTGAGCAAAGTATTGAGTTTGAAAAAAAAGCTTTGATATTTTGGCAAAACCTTTTATCTTGAAATAGTTTCAGGGTGTGAAAGATAAATAGCCTTTAATATTCACATTATAGATATATTTCCAAGAACACTGACATGAAGGGAAACAATACTGTATCTACAATTTCCATGAAACTGCAAGTCCTGAAGTAGAATGTCTATCTTTTGAAGTAAATCACATAGAAGTTGAGCCTTGATTTATGGGGGCAGATTGCAGATTACATTGGTTTGCATGCATTTCAGGTAAATATAACTGAACCCTGTTAGAATGAGTTTCATGGACTAAAGATGAATCTGTTTTTTTCTTTCCATGCTGAAGCTCTGGGGCTGTACACAGCATCCTACTTTGAGGGCAAGCAAGAGTGGAATGAATGGAAGAGTGAGATAGATTACAGAGATGTATAAATCTATACACCTTATTCAGAACTTAAAGAAACTGAACCTGTCCTCATAAAGCAATGATATGACATTGAAAAAAAATCTGAAAAAAATTATCTTCATGTTGGTATTTTTATTTTCACACCATATATCTTCAAACCTTAGAGTCATGACTTCAAGAGTATTTCAAAAATCTGCAGAGTACTTCAGAGAAAATTGATCTATATTTAAACTCTTTTATTGTATACATGAGGGAAATGTGGATGACAGAAGTTAAATGACTTGGCAAAGGTCATATAGTCAGTGCCCAAATTAGAATTCAAGAATCACGACTACCATGAATATTTATTAGATGCTGTTAAAGACACTATGAAAAAGCAAATATATATATATATATATATATATATCTTTGATTTTAAGTTTTGGTTTTAAAATCAGTACTGAACCTACTATGCTTCTCTGACTTGAACCACAGAATCAAACATTGCAACTGTTGTTTAGACCAAAGAAAGGTGTTAACAATCTTGTTGCTTCATTTCTAAAGCACAACTTAGACTTTTTTGGCTTCGTGATCCAGAATGTGTATTGATTGCATAAGCTGGCTTAACTGCTACATTCAAATGAATGTCCAGGAGGAGGACACATAGCCAGGCAGCTGTTGCTTGCATATCTGCTGTTGCTGTTGGCACCCCTACTGTTCTTGTTACTCCTCTTCAGTGGCCCCCTAGGGCTTAGTGACAGTGATCAGGGCCCTCCCAAGACAGGAGGAGGAAGCCAAATTTTGTAATGAGAAAATTGAAGTGCTAAGACTGAAGATTACTAAACCCCTGATGTTGTTTGCTCTAAGAGGATAGGACTTTGGTTAATCAAAGCTTGGTGAGTAGTCAACACACTATCAGTAAAAACAGCAGCTTTAGGAAGCAAATAGAGCACTTATCTGGCACAACAGCTAAAGGAGAGTTGAAGTCTTCTGACAATAGTTTGGATTAAATCTATAGGCAGTTTAAATATATGCATTAGACTTGGGATAGCATTAATCCTGCATATGTAATTTTAGACAAAGGTGACCAGATGTTCCACTTCGACTGATTAATTTGTTTCCTCAATTAAATGTCCTTATAGTTTGATAGTTTTGGTCTAAATTCTTAGTAATTTCATTTGTTTTAGCTCAATATTGTTTTCTAAAGGGGAAAAAATAAGTAGAACTAGAAATCATATTTCTTTGCATGGTATGTATTCTCTGTTTTCTTTTTTTTTACTTATTTAGTGATTACTATTGATTCAACTTTATTTTCTGTTAACTAAATAGTTCTAAAGTAGCTAGTGAGTGAAATGGATCTGATTTCTGACAGTAATTAATTTTACATGCAACAATTTCTGAAACCATCTACTAATTCATAAACAAATCTACTTAAGTTTCATTGTCTATATCTACCCAAGCAAAATGATTGATATACTGTCACCAATAGTGGTGGTAATTCAGGACAGATGTAAGGAGGAAAGAATAATAAAAGAGTTCTGCATAGTTCACATTAATCAAGGTTCCAATTGATCAAGTTCACCAGATCCTTAGTGCACACAGGGGCTGGACCCCTTTTATCAAACAGCATTGAAAAGCAATATATCTACCCATTTGGTAAGGGAGAGCAAAGCTTTCTGATGGAGAGATTCTAAAACATGCTCATAAAAATATTTTGAGTTTTCTACTTAGAGTACCTACTTAGCAGACTTTTTTTTTAAGTTCTTACTTGGGATTTTATTGGTGTATAGAACTTCGTCTTCCAGTGCAGATCTGTAAATGTTCCACAATTTGTTGTCTTTCCTCGATCACTAGAAGGTTAAGTGATTTGATTAGAATTGCAAAGATAGTATCCTGGGACTTGAACCCAGGTAGTCCTAACTTTTAGGGCAGCTCTCTACCTTTGATATCAGTTGTCTCCAAAATATGTGCATAATCACTTTTACATATTAAAAATGGAAAAAGAAAAAAATCACATACCTTCAATATATTCATATATATTCATGTATAATTTCTCCTATATTCTACCATACAATTGTATAAATTATAAAACTTACAAAAACAATAGTAATTTTAAAATGATGAGAAAAAGAAGAAATACTATTTGATCCTATAGTAACAAAGAACTACTTAGGGGAGCGGGGGATGACATGGTTAGCCCTGTGCTTTAGTAAAATCACTTTGGTAACTGTTAACGATTGATTAGAGAAGGAAGAGATTTGAGGCAGGGAGACCTGGTGGGTTATATCAGGTGAGCAGTGGTGAGTTATAGAACTAGGGTAGTGACTCTATAAGTAGAAGGTAGAAATATTTTAAAGGAAGAAAAGATAAAATTTGACAATGGTTCTGATATGTGGAGTGATGGAAAATAAGAAGTTAAAGGTTATACCAAGTTGTCAACCTAGGTGACTGGTAGGATAGTGTTGTCCTTTACAGTAATAGTGGAGTTTGTAAGAGGGCTAAATTTGGGGTAAAATGCTATAAGGCATGGGGAGTTCTTAACTTGGAGTCTATGAACTTCTTTACAAAAAAGATTTTGATCATTATATTTTTAAATTTTTTTATATCCCATGTATTGTGTTTTAGACATTTGAAAATTAAATCCTGAGAAGGGAGTCATAGCCTGCCAAAGGGTCTTTGAAACAAACAAACAGAAAAAGTTAAGAACACCTATTATAATGAGATGTGTAATGAACATCACAATCCCTCAATGGAAAAGCAAGGCACATCTGAAGAAGAAACAGAAGGCAACATGTGCCAGGAAAGTTAAACCAGAAGCATTCTCCTCTCCAACCCTGAAAAAGACAGCCCTGAAAACTGAATTTGAAAGTCTTGGAAATAGCAATTCCAACTCCACCCCTAACCCATCCCCTACCACACCTGCTTCCACACCAGCTCTTGAAGACTTCATTGGAGAAATCTTTGTGTTGAACAAGCCCACTTTTTTCACTACAACTAATAACAACTTCTGACCAATGGCCACCAACGGGCAGGTGGTCATTAGAGCCCTGGGGCTGATAGCACCCCCTTGACCATTGGTTGTTCTGCCAGCATCACTATTACAGTTATTATATAAGTAAGCAACTCCTATGAAGAAGGGTCCAGTTACCCTCACCAGCTGTCCAGAAACTACCATTTATTGGACAGGCAAAAGAGTGAAGCAGGTAGACATCAAGCCGGACAGAGAGACAGTAGGTAACATGTGTCAGGCAAGTTTAACCACCATCACAACTTTGAATACCACCTCACCTCAGATCCCAATGGAGAGAGTCCAGGACCCTGAACCCAAGAGCCTTATAGCAATACTTCCAGCACAGTATACATAGCCCTTATCCTTAAAAGCAATGTCAGTGGAGATATAGATTTGCAACTGCTCCCAAATGGAGTTATAGTCACACCTACTGAAGAGCCAGAAGATATTTTTCTTACAACCAAAGTCCTTAACATTGTAAAATGGTTCAACATATTAAAAAAACAAACAAACAAACTGCATTTTTATCAGTGGGAATGACATTAAAGAGGCATTACTATCTGCTTTACCACTGTATGCTATGGACCACAACTCATTTCCATCCAACTTGAAGAGGAAATCTTCCATATGTTTCTTCATTAGAATGTGACTTCTTGAGGGCAGGGAATCTTTTATTTTCCTATTTGTATCCCAGTGCTTGGCGCAGTGATTTACACGTAGTAAGTACTTAATAAATGGTTCTTTCTATCCACTCATTCATTTATTCATTCATCTGAGCCTATTTATCTTATGAGAACATCCTTTAAACTGTCAATCCCCCTACTTCAATGAGATGATTTTGTTCTAGTCTTGCGCAATTATTCCAATTGACCTACATGATTCAGGAAAGTACTCTGATATTTCAGGTTTGATAAAAGAATAAAATAAAACACTCATTCTTGAGTTTACAAAAAGAGAGTGACTTAGTTATAGGAATGGAAATATATTTTAAAAAAAGGATATGTATCTAGAAAACCAAGTGATGCTTCAGCTGAGTGAAGTTCCTTTCTCACTAAGTTGCTCATCATGATCAGTGCATCATCTGAGGTTCAGAGAGAGTCTAGAAGTTCCTTCCTTTTTTTTTTTTATCTTTTTGACACCCTGGAAACCAGGAAGTGTTGTCAACAACCAAAACCTTTAGTTCCCTGTACCAATCAGATTTCAAAGACATTTTCAATATGTTTTAAAGAATAAAAAAAAATATTATCCTAATTTTCATGGGTGAAGTGTTAGGAATTTGGTCCCATAATAATCCTTTATGGCAATTATAGCCTTGACACCACTTGAGTACCCAAAGCAGCAGCTGTGCAAGTGCCACTGAGAAAATCTTCAAGTCCCCCTCCCCCATCCCATCCTTTCCTTCTAGCATGCCTGCTCAGGGTTCACATCAAGGGCAGAAAATAGAGGAACAGAACGGAAGGGAGGGAAGAGAACAGGAGAGGGGAGGAAAGAAGACAAGAGAGAAGAAAGGGAGATAGAAAAGGGAAAATGAAAGAGAGGGGGAGGGGAGGAAAGACAAGAGGAAAAAGGAAGGGTGGAAAGAGAAAAAAGAGGAGAAGAAAAGAGAGGCAGGAAGAGAAAAGGGGAGAGGAGATTGGAGGAAGATGAAGAGAAAAGAAAAAGAGGAGGGACAGGAATAAAGGAAAAGGGAGAGGCAGAGAGAACAATGGGATTTTTAGTTGAATATATATGTTCTCTTCCACAATGCTCTTAGTACAACAATACATGGGAGTCATTAGAAAACTCACCTCGTACCTCCTGGAGAGCTTGTAGGACCAACGGATGGGATTGTTGGAAAGTGATTTGCTTTTGGTAAACAGAACTAAAAAACTCAGGTAAATTGAAGCATGTTTCCTCATTGAATTACATTCTTATTTAAAAGATATGTGAAGTCATTTTGAATCCCTGACAGGGGTAAGGGAAAGGGTGGAAAGATAAAAGAGACATTGTGCTTTTCATTTCTTTTTTTAATTTAATTTGATTTTTTTAAATTTATGGAATAAAATAAGCATTTCCACAACATAGTATAAT
>NW_020954569.1:8138849-8141498 GCF_900497805.2 Vombatus ursinus | reverse complement strand
AAAAAAGATGATTGCATATGAAACTGCAAATATATTTTGTACAACTTGTTATTCCTTTTAAATGTATAAGTTATCATGTAAATTCCTTTTTTTCTTCCCTGCCACCCTAGAGGTGGTTAAAATTAGACACAAATAGGTAAAATTATTCTATATATACTTTTATTCATCAGTTCTTTCTCTTGGTGCAGAGAGTGTCTTTCTTCATATGTCCTTTATAGTTAATTTGGGGATTTATAATAGTCAAAATGATGTATTCAGTCAAAGTCATTCTTAAAACAATATTGCTGTTACTGTATACAATGTTCTCTTACTTCTGCTCATTTCACTCTTCATTTATTTCATGAAAGTTTTTCCATGTTTTTCTAAGATCATTGAGCTCATCATTTCTTATAGTACAGTATCATTCCATCATAATCATATACCACAACTTGTTTTCCAACTGATGGACATTTTCTAATTGGGTTCAGGTGTTAATTGAGCTTTAGTTTCTATACTCCTGGCTTCTCTGTGAAGTAGTTAATAAGTCATAAACAATCCCATGGGTATATTCCATTTTGCAATGTGGGATAAGTTTGAACAAAACCAATAATGAAGGATGTTAGATTTAAAACTACAAGAAAGTTTACAGGCCATCTAGTCCAAGCTCCTCATTTTACAGAGATGCTATGTCACTTACCCATAATAAGTTACAATCATAATTTGAATTCAGTACTTCTATCTCCAGAGATTGCAGTCTTTCCATTACATTGAATTGCCTTTTGAGGAAGAGTTTCATTAAGCCTTAGTCTACAAATATAGAGGTACTAGACTTGTCATTCACTCAACAAATATTTATTGGTTGCCTACTGTATGCCAGAAAATTTGCATGGTTATAGATATTCAAATAAAAAAAAGACAAAATATCTCTGATCATCCAAAAGATAAAATTCTCTTTTGGGGGAAAAATATGGACACAGATATGTATGTGTGCATATATATGTGTGTATATATATATATGTTTGTGTATATACAATACATACATATTATGTATATGTTTATGTATAAATATACATGAATATACATACATGTATGTACAAAGTATTTACTAAGCAAATACAAAGTAAATTTTTGTTGGACGAGTGTTGACAGCTAGTAGAATTAGGATTAGCTTTATGAAGAGGGATACTATAATACAGAGGTAAGAAGGGAGTGAATTCAAAACAGGGAGACATCTTATGGAAAAACATGAAAATGGGAGATGAAATACTATGCTTATTTGGGAAAAAAGTAGTCCATTTTGGCTGGATTATAGAGTTCATGGTGATGAATCCTGTGTATTAAGCTTGCAAAGGCTAGAGAAAAATTTTGAAGGGGCTCAAAAGCAAGATAGAACGAATAAACAAATGAATGAGGACTTACTAAGTGCTTATTGTAGACCACTGTACTAAGTATTAGAGATATAAAATTCAAGCAAGAAAGATAGTCCCTGCCCTCAAGGAGCTTAAATGATTTTTTTCATGATTTTCTTTATTTTTGAAAATTATCAATCATTTCTTTCTCTTATATAAGCCCATCAAATTGTAAAAAAAAAGAAAAAAGAAATACAGAACCCTGTATCAAATGAACATAGTCAAGCAAAACAAATTTCCACATTGACCACATCCAAAAAAATGCATTTTCATTCTTTGTTTTAAGTCCATCATCTTTCTTCATCATCAGTCTTCTTATAGTGGGAGGGCAAACCATA
Source organism: Vombatus ursinus (assembly GCF_900497805.2). Classification (NCBI taxonomy): domain Eukaryota; kingdom Metazoa; phylum Chordata; class Mammalia; order Diprotodontia; family Vombatidae; genus Vombatus; species Vombatus ursinus. The sequence continues at coordinate 8,139,772 of NW_020954569.1, read as the reverse complement.
CAAGGGAACTGGGGTTGGGAGGAAGGTACATATGACATTATAGTTTAGTAGTGAGCATCAAGTGAAGTAAATGCTTGGTTCTGGGTAAGATAAGGTGAAAATTCAGCTATCAGATTCAGATTCCCAGTATCAGAACCCAGAGTAAAGGGGCTGAGAAGAATGCTAAGTGTAAAAGGGAAGGGAAAGGGGAAAGGAAAGGAAATAAGCACTTATATAGCACCTACTATCTGTCAGGCACCGTGCCAAATACCTTTTACAAATATTATTTCATTTAATCCTCACAACAACCCTGTGAGGTAGGTACTGTTATTATCTCAATTTTACCTTCAAGTAAACTGAGGCAAACAGAGGTTAAAAGACTTAGTCAGGGTCACACAGTAAGTATCTGAGGCTGAATTTGAACTCAGGACTTCCTGATTTCAGGCCCAGTGTTCTCTCCACCATGCCACCAGTTGTATGGTTTGAAAATTACTAAAAAGATAAAAAATGTATGGGAGAGTTGGTATTTTTTCCTTAGAGATAAGAGGGAACCACTTCTGGTATCACTTGAATCTCTCAATATCTGCAATTGATGGTTTTTTGTGGTTAGCATAATTTTCAATCAGCAAGATTGGTCAAGTTTGTCAGAAACATAGAAATCTTCTTGCTTTGACAATGTTATTTTTTTTCTTTTTTTAATTAATTAATTAATTTTTTTTATTTTTCAACATTCACTTCCATAAACTTTTGAGTTTTAAATTTTCTCCACCTCCCTCCTCTCCACCTTCCCCAAAATGGCATGCAATCTGATATAGGTTTTATATACACATTCTTATTAAATATATTTTCACATTAATCATGTTGTAAAAAAGAATTAGAATGGATGGGAGGAACCATGAGAAAGAAGAAACAAAACAAAACAAAAAAAAAGGAAGAAAGAGAGT
>NW_020954569.1:8109962-8138814 GCF_900497805.2 Vombatus ursinus | reverse complement strand
AAATAGCATGCTTCGATCTTTATTCAGACTCTATAGTTCTTTCTCTGGATGTGGATAGCATTTTCCATCATGAGTCTTTGGGGAGTTGACTTAGATACTTATATTGCTGAGAAAAGCTAAGTCTATCAAAGTCAGTCATCATATAATGTATCTGTCACTGTGTACCATGTTCTCCTGGTTCTGCTCATTTTACTCAGCATCAGTTCATATAAGTCCTTTCAGGTTTTTCTGAAGTCTGTCTGCTCATTATTTCTTATAGCACGATAGTATTCCATTACATTCATATACCTAAACTTGTTCAGCCATGCCCCAATTGATGGACATCCCTTCAATTTCCAATTCTTGACCACCACAAAAAGAGCTGCTATAAAAATTTTTGTACATGTGGGTCTTTTTCCCATTTTTATAATATCTTTGGGATATAGACCTAGAAGTGGTATTGCTGAGGCAAAGGGTATGAGCATTTTTATAGCCCTTTGGGCATAGCTCCTAATTGCTCTCCAGAATAGTTGGACCAGTCCACAACTCTACCAAAAATACATTAGTGTTCCAATTTCCCCACATCTTCTCATATTTTTTTTCTTTTAAAAATGTCTTCCATTTAGATAAAGGTTCCTAACGTTTTTGGATGTCATGGACCACTTTAGTAATCTAGCAAAACGTATGAACAATTCTTAGAATGTTTTAAAATATACGGAATAAAATACATAAGATAGTGGAGAAAATCAATTATGTTGACATAAACATGCATTTTTTTCTTCAACCAAATTTATGGATTTCCTGAATTCTATTCTTGGACCTCTTGGTTAAGAACCTCTGATTTAGACTAATACCATTTATGAATGATTTAGAAGTTAACTATAGTTAATACTTAGACATTTTTCTTTGGTGAATCAGACCTATGAAATGGCTACTTTGTGCTAGTAATGTGTCAGTATTAGAATGCTTGCTTTCAAACAAAAGAGATGACAAGGATTTAAGACTATAGCCAATAAAATATAATATGTCAGACTGTCTCCATCCAATAGACTAGAAGGTAGCTAGTTGTCAACCATAGGTCACAGGAATTTAATATTGATGACAAAGTCAAAAAATAAGACAACACAAGCAACTGTAGTTCAATGTCTTTTTGTAATTTTTCCCTTCAGGCTGTTTTGTTGCTAGGACTATACACACCAATAATTGGGCATGTGACTTTAAGCAGATCTCTTAACCTTCATAGACCTGTTTGTTCATCTGTAAAATGAAGGAGTTGAACTACATGACCCCTTATGTCCCTTCTAGCTTTATTGTTTTATAAGTCTATGAATGTAAAGATCTACATTTATCATTAAATTTTATTATCCAATCAATGGAATTCTGTGTAGTAACCAATGCATACATGGTTATTTTATTGAAAGAGAAAGAGTCATTGAAATGCAAACAAGACAGTTCATACTGTGTCGTAATTGCTCTTTTGTAGATTTTTGGATGTAAGAATAAGACAGCAGCATTTCAGTAAGAATATAGAAAATATTCTTTGCTAGCTAGGTAGACTCCCTTCCCCCCAACCACACCCACATCTGTAGTCTTAAAAGGAGACCTTCATTTAATGGTAAAATATTAAAGGCCTGACAAAAAAAGTAATACAATAAGTTAGAATAATACTTCAGTATTTTCTGAGTAGAGGACAGTTAGAGGTCTATGGTAGTTTTTGTTTATTTTTGTTTTGTTTTTATTTTTAATTTAGACTATAATACTATCAGGGTTAATTCCTAAAATCTATAATTAGGCAATGAAAAAAAAAAGAGTGTAAGACTTTTTGTTTCAGAGCAAAATGAATTTATATAATTGTATTAGAGGGCAGGGATTAAGTTGCTTTACCAAAACACCTAAAACCCCTGAACTCCTGTAAAATGTGACCCTACTCCACCTTTCCTCCACTTACCCCTAGGATGCTATCTGGCCTAGAATCATGAAATTTCAGTCTCCAAAGATAGTTGTAGGTAGTTGTAAATAGGCTATAGTATGCTATTAATGAAGCATTAAAAGGTAGAAATGATGGTAAATATAACCAAAGCAGTGAATTCTGGGAAAAGAAGCAGGCCCTTTGTATAACACCAAAAAAAATGAATAAATGATAGAGTTCATGAGCTATGTTGGTGTCCATGTAATTTCAAGAGATCTAAAAGTAGTCTGTCATTATATATGATAGATAGGTATTGAAGGTTATTGGGAAAAAAATGTACAGGATGAGTTTGAGGTTTTAATCTGAACTGTTAATTTAATCTCATTGAAGTGGGCATCCTTATACCCACATCAGTGAGATAAAAAATCCATCAAATAATAAGTAGTTGGAAATAATAAGTAATATAAATAAATAAATAATATAAAAATAAGTAATAAGTAAGCCAAAATTGATTGAATTGAGTTAAATTTATTGAGTTTTCCCTATTAATGTTTAAATAACCCATACTCAGTTAAATGACTGTACAATTGTAGTTGGAGGAGGTTTGGGAAATATGGCTTTTCAAAAAAAGAAATGGAACCAAAAAAGTAGAAAGTATTGGGGAATTCTCTAAACCTCTTAGGAGAGGTTTACCCATCAGGAGGAGTCCAATGGCTACAGGTCATGGATAGAAGGTCAAGTTGAAAATAGATTAATTAGCACACTGAGGAGTCTGATGTGGCGGATAGAAAATTCTGATTACTGGAGTAGTGATTTGGTAACTCTTTAGGACTACTGAGAGTACACAGCCAATCAGTACTATTCAGGGCTTACAAGAAAAAATAGAAGAATAGAGGTTTTAATTGGGGAAGGAAAGGTAGAGAAAGAGAGAGATCAGTCATAAGAGAAATGAGACGTATTGGGAATGCAAAAGGAAGGATTTATTTTCAGAATAAGAGCACATTCCTTCTTCAAGGGAAAGCGACAAAGGGGAAGGATCAAATAATTCTATAATCTTGGAAAACAGTCCTTTTAGTCAAAAGTGTAGGGTATATTATTCAAGGACGACAAGAAGTTGTTACAACAGTGTATGTGATCATTTGCTTTACTATGTCTTTGCATAGAGATTAGGAGCTAATATTAGGCCCCCTAGGTAGTTGGTAGATTTCTACATTGTTGGTTTAACAAGATGTGGCATAATGGTTTTGGCTCTTCTTTTTCCTGTACAGAAGAAATAAATTAGTCTTTACATTAAGACATAGTTTTAGAGCTGAGTCATCTCAGAGGACAGATTTATTTTTTTCCTCTCAGTATACTTATCCATTTATAATTTTTGAAATGGGAAACAAAGAAATCATGACTCCATATCCCTGGAGACTTTCTACTAAAGTCTGATAGGAGAATGATAATTTGAAGTATTAGCTTCTAATAGGGAGTTTCAATTGTTTGATCCAGCCCAATCCTGATTAGGGACTAGTTTGAGGCATTGCCTACCAGTCTACTGCCCTTGAATTTGTTACCATTATGCTTAATTCATCAAAACAATGTCCCAACCTTCCTTTCCCACAAAACACCTATGATAACTCCAAGACCCCTTCTCCTGGACAAATTCTCAATCACTGGACCTAGAAGAATGGAACACCTGTCCTCACTATGTCCTGCTATTGATTAGATTTGGAAACCTCCAAAGGGGTTGAACTCAAGGCCTAAGGGTCATAAACCTCCCTCAAAACTCCCTAGTACAGCCCAAACCACATTAAAATGTTATTGGTAAACATTTAACAAAAGAAAAATTCAATGGATATAGATAATGTTAACTTGTGGATCTCTAAATAAAGTATACAAAACACAAGGGTCTGTTTTTATTTGGGTTTGACATCACAGGGTCACCTACTGTTGTGCGTTTTTTCTTTTCCCAACAAGTCTAAGGAAATCAACAATGCCAATAATTCCATGAACATTAGCACACAGAAAACCAAGCCTCTTGCCACAAAGAACCTAATCAGTACTAAAACCTTAGATACCACCCCTCCTGCTGCCCGGACCTTATCAAATAGTAGGGCCCCAAATAGCAGACAAAATAAACAAACAAACAAACAAACAAAAATCAAACAAAAACAAACAAACAAAAAAACTCAGAAAACAAACAGAAAGCACAAAGCCCTAAATCTAAGTTACTCCATGTTCAGGATTTCCTTTGGCTGTGTACTAGCACAGATACTGGGACACAGTAGATATTCCACAAATTTCTGTTTATTATTAATTGTTCGACTTATCTTTGGATAAGGCAAAGGAATTGTCACTAAACATGATTATAGTCAGAGCCCTCAGGAGAGTCATGATCAGGCCTTTATCAATTCAATCTGCTACTTCTTGTCTAGTGTTTGTGAAAGAATAGGATGCACAGAATTTGATAAATATTATGATCATACACTAAAGAAAATCAGCCTATATTTATATCTACATTATATAAATCAATCTTTATTTATATCTACTTATGAAGGAAGGGTAGGAAATAAGCATTTATATAGCACTTGCTTTGTTCCAGGCACTATGCTAAGCGCTATATAGATATTATCTCATTAGATCTTTACAATAGCCCTGTGAAGCAGGTGTTGTTATTATCTCTATTTTACATATTAGGAAACTCGGGGAAACAGAAGTTAAGTGAATCGTCCAGGGTCATATAACTACTAAGTATCTGAAACTGAATGTGAACTCAGCTCTTCCTAAATCCTTGCCCACTGCTCTATTTGTTGCATTAACAAGCTACCTAACCAAGAAGAACTCACATGTTGAATAGAGATATAATCCTAAAATCATATTCCTATTATATTTAAAAATATATCAGCCAGTTTTTCATAGGTTATTTTTTTTTCAAGACAATCAGGGTTAAGTGACTTTCCCAGGGTCACACAGCTAATAAATGTCAAGTGTCTGAGGCCAAATTTGAACTCAATCCTTCTGATTCCAGGACTGGTGCTCTATCCACTGTGCCACCTAACTAACCCCAATTTTTAATAGGTTAATAAAAGAAGTTGTTTAACTCCATCTAAATCAAAAGCGGGCATTTAGTATTAAAATTATAGAAAACATGACACTAATTGTAGGTGTATGATTGGCTTATTTTTAGGGATAATGGCAATAATAATAATAATAAAAATAATAATAATTAGTCTTAGGGAGGGACTAGAGAGCACTGTGGAAGAACTCAGAAAATTTGTCTTTGCTAAAGACCAAGAAGAATTAACACTATTTTTACCTTTCATATTTAAGTTACTAAAGAATGTTAAACATATTTTATATGGTCTTAGAGCCAAATTTGAGCAAGGTATCCTTATTTTATATCTGAAAAGCAATGAATGTTAATAGAAAAGCCTTCCTTTTGGTAAGGTTAGGAGATTTGGTTTATAGGTATTCCTATAACAGTCAACTAAGATGTATTATTTTATTTTTTTCTTAATTTGTTATTTTGAAGTCCACTATAATTCTACCCAAAGTCAAAGCCAGGCTTTGTGCCATCCCCTAAAGAATTTGTTTTCCTTAAAATTATTCCCTCTCAGAACTTTCTTATGGATCATTCCATTTCTATCCTGGCCTCTTACTAAGGTGAATGGAAGTTCCCTGAATATAAGCAGGATGTTTCCATTAGTAGTTGGTTTCCTCTTTGTCACTACCATGACATGACTACTTGTATAATTCTACATTTTATCATGAGGAGGGTTAATTAAATTAGGGAATAGAGATCTGATTTTGAGCTTGTAGAATTATATTACATTTTAATATATCTATTTAGTTGTTATTATTATTACTAATTCAAATCAATTAATCAGTTCAACAAGCATTTTTTAAGGCGTTATTCAAAGCAATGTTCTAGGCATTTGTCTCTTTGCTTAAAAATACATATTCTTTTGCACATTGCTCTTTATAATGCAGGAAGAGAAGTATTTTTCTCCTTTTGTCCACATACATTTTTCCAACTTAATTTTCTCTCCTCATTCTTTATTTCTTTGGATGATTAATTACATTATCAAGTTATATTTTGCCAGATTTCATACTTGTTCACATTTGATCTTGGAAGCATAGCATTTTCTTTTCTTCCTTTCTTTCTTTCTCTCTCTCTCTCTCTTTCTTTCTTTCTTCTTTTAGTATAATCTTTGAATAAGGCAAAAAAAAATCTGTGTATATACTCCCCTTTCTCTTAAGAGGGACTAGCTTCATCTCTGGAAACACCTCAATGGTGTTGTTTATTTTATATTTACAAGCAGATGGATCACAGAAGACCTCCCCCAGTGGGAAAATAATTCACTTCCCCATTCTGGAATACATTCTAGTGCTGGCTCCAGTGACAGCATCTCATCCTCTGGCTTAAAGAGCACTAAAGGACATTTAAAACTTTCCCTCAAATCTGGGAGGGATTCTTGGACTACAAAGATTTATCTTCTATAAGGGGGCTCTAGTTTTATACCTGATTTCTTTCTCTTTGCCTGTGTGCTGACCAACAAGCACACTAGGACTTTGACAGATATTTTGGCACCTGTTTTCTTATTGCAGCAAGCAAGGCATTAACATCTGCAAAGAGGAGATTACAGTCATGCATCATATTGATATTTTTTTTTATGTACACTTTTGGTATTGCTTCAAATCCCTTCCCTTGTAACCTACTCCACGAAGGAGCTAACAAGTCTGCAGGCAACAGACAACCTTGAAATACTTCCACTGCTATTGAAAAGTAATTAATGGTAATGTGTTCCTCTCACCCTAAGCTCTCTACAGATTTTTTTTAAAGGCACCAGACTATGGAACCATGTAGTACTTGGGTTACAGAGAAAGGCTTTCAAATTCTGTTTTCATATTTACTTATTTTCCTAAACTTCCATATTAAATTCCATAAATTCCATTTAAATATTAAATTCCATATTGATCGGGAATAAGTCATTTTTCACATATACAATGTTATAATATTTCTGTTGGATTGTAGAGTATCTGTTTTTCCTTAACTTATCAGGGTAATATTTTTCATAGTGATTCACTATGAAATTCACTGAAATTGGAATTTAGCTTGAATCCTTGCCATCTATCTATTTCAGGGTTTGGAGATTCATAGAGTTCTTAATGATTCCTCTAATTACTCTGAGGACTTGGCATAATAATCTTCATCTGGAAATACCTTCTTGCTTTGGGACATGCAATTGTTTATGACTGAATGTTCAGATCTGTGTGATTCTGATTTTAAGTTGAATTAAAAGTAACATTGAATTTTCCTCATTACATCAAAGTCTATAACTGATTGGATTAGAGGAAACGTGATGGAAAGGGTGCCATTTCCACCAATGGTGGCTATTGTCTACTACTAAGGGATAGATGGCCACAAAAGCTCTGTGAATATTAGCATCCTTAAGATCACTGGTCCTGCCAACCCAGCCCTTATAGCCATCTTCTAGGAAAACAAATCCTGTGGAGAAAAGGCCAGCCACCCCACCTAGCTGGGTGTAAGTAAGCAAACCAACCTAGCTGGAAGAGCAGGACACCTTGAGGAAGAGAAAAGTTAAAACATTGGGACCATCTTTACTTTACCATGGTCTTCTCTTAGAACCAGATATAGACAGAACTGGATGTTGAACCAAAGAGCCTTCAGAATGACAATCCTTCCAGCTCATTACCGTTATCTGTTATCCTTGGAAGTAACCCTGTTGGAGAAGCAACCTTGCAACTGCTCCTGTGGATTTTATGGGCACTGCTACTGGTAAGACCCAGAAAAGGAAGTTCTTGTCACCAAAGACCTTGGCACTATCAAATAATTCAACATAACCAAGAATGACCTTTCCAACAAAACTGAGTATAATCCTTCAAGAGAAAATGGATATTCAATGAAATAGAGGCTTTCAAGCATTCTTGATGAAAAGACCAGAGCTGAATAGAAAATTTGACTTTCAAATATAAGATGAAAAAAGAAGCATAAAAGATAAACAAGAAAGAGAAATCCTAAAGGATTTGATAAGTTAAACTGTTTATATTCCTACATGGAAAAATGATATTTATAACTTCTAAAATCTTTCCAATTATTAGGACAGTTTAAAGGAGTATACATAGACAGAAAGCAGAGATGTGAAATGAATGTGATAGTATGATTATGTAATTAAAAATTAAGGGATGAAAAAGAAGAATGCACTGAGAAACAGGGAAAAGGAGAGGTAGAATGAGATAAATTATCTGACATAAAAGAGGCCTGAAAGAGATTTTACAGTGGAGGGGAAAATGGGGAAAGGAGGAGGGGATCACATGAACCTTATTCTCATTGGAATTAGCTCAATGAGGGAATAATAGACACTCTCAGTTGGGTATAGATATCCATCTTACCATACAGGAAAGTAGGAAGGGAAGGTGATAAGAGAAGGGAATGTGGGGAGCTGATAGAAGAGAGGATATTTTGGGGTATGTAAAAATCAGAGGCAAAACACTTTTGAGAATGGACAGGGTAAAAGGAGAAAGAATAGGATAGACAGGAAGAAGATAGGATGGAGGGAAATATGTAGTTTGTAATCATCACTGTGAAAAAAAGTTTTTAAAGTGAGTTTCTCTGATAAAGATTTTATATCTCAAACATATAGAAAACGGAGTCAAAATTACAGAAATAAGAGTCTCTTCAGAGATTTCCTTCACAATAATTCTATGAGGGAGATTTTAGTTTTATCTCTGTTACAGAGAGGAGGAAACTGAGATTCACAGTTAGGAACTGTGATGGTCAGCATTTGAACTCTTCCCATGACACCAATTTCAAGTGTTCTTTTCATTATACCATGGGATGATCATCATACCATGATTTGGGAATCAGGCGAATGGGAATATTTTTGGAGGAGAGAATGGGAAGATCAATGATGTAGAAATAGGAAAAACAAAGATCATTCACGGAAATGTGTATACAGTTATAGTGGAAAATTTAGAAAGTAAGTTCATCTCAGTTCTTGGCAAAAACACTGGAGTGGTTTGCCATTTCCTTCTTCAGCTCATTTTACAGATGAAGAAACTAAGGCAACCAGGGTTAAGGGACTTGCTCAGGGTCGCACAACTACTAAGTGTCTGAGACCAGATATGGACTCAGGAAGATGAGTCTTCCTGACTCCACGTCTGACACTCTATCCACAGTGCCACCTAACTTATACATTAGAAAGTAAGGTTTTGGCCAAATTATAGAAAATATTTCTGAAATGACCAAAATCAATATATCATGTTTTTGAGGTCTATTCTTCCTGACCTCACCCATCCTTAGCACTATGGTAGTGGCACATTTGTCTTTATCTATACCAAATTCCTCATCCATTTCCCTTTTAAATAATGTTGTATATTTAGGGTGAAAAAGAAAAGCTATCCAGGAGGAAGGATGCCATGGAGAATGAATTTCATGGCCTTCTCCGCAAGGCCACAGTCACAGCACAAATATTATAGGACCATGCTAACTCAATTTAATTTAAAAAATATTATATTTGAGGAGTATACTCAGTGCTACTTCTGAAAAGATAGTCAGAGAATCAGAGATTAGAAATGAGATAATTCTGGGATTATCATGTTTTAATCCCTTATTTGACAACTGAGAAAATTGAAGCCCAGAGATTTGACATTGATTTTTCCAAGGTCACACAAGTACTCTGTGATGTTAAATCCAGGTCTTTTAGCCTTAGCATCTCACTGAGCTGCCTTGTTTTCCTTGACTTCTTTTTGGTGAGCTTTTATCATTTATAGACTTATTCAGAATGCCAATATCCTATTCTTCAATCATCCACATACTCTGCTGCTACATATGTTGTGACAACACCTGATTCTCTCTCGTCTCCCTCAGCCCCCAAATACTTCATGTATAACTCTGGGAACAATAATATAATCAACATTACCATTCCTGGAAAAGAATGTGTCAATCAATTTTTCTATGACTTCCCTTACCATCCCTGTGACTTCCCTGACCAAAACACACCTGGACACTATCTCCATGTTTATGTTGATTTTCTCTATTAGAATATAAATTCTTTATAATGAAAAATGTTGTCCACCTCCAAAGAAAGAACTGATGGAGTCTGAATGCAGATCAAAGTGTATTTTTTTTAAAACTTTTTTTTTTTTGGTCTGCATTTTCTTTTGTAACATGGCTAATATAGAAATGTTTTAAATGACTGTGCATGTATATTCTATATCAAATTACTTGCTTTCTCAAGGTGGGGCAGGGTAAAGATGGAGAGAAATTGGAACTCAATATTTAAAAAAAGAATATTACAATTGTGTTTATGTGTAATTGAGAAAAAAAAACAAAAATTAAATGAGAAAAAAAGGTTAAGCTTCTTGAGGGCAAAGATTATATGAGTGTGTGTACTTGGCATATACGAAGTGGTAAAAATGTTTTCTCATTTATTCATTCATTCTTCCCTTTATGTTAAAATATTTTTGTCATGGACATTTTAAAAATTGAACTAATAAAATACAAATAGTATGACTCATCCTCATTACATTTCTGCCATTGATGGATGTTATTCTACAAGATATTACTGTGTTTTATACTACATTTGAAATACTCATTTAGATAGTATTAACTGCAATTAAGACCTATTTCTGTGATTTATTGTCTTTATAACAAAATTTAAAATAAAATAGAAAAAGTTGATGTGCATTTGGCTTTTTTCCCAAGAGAAATAAAAAGAGGTTGTCAGGAGAAATAAAGCAATATGTAGTACAGGTTATTAACTACTCATATGACATTAATATTAAATGACCCTAAATGGTTCTATAAAACACATTCATTTTTCATTTTTTTCTTTAATTGTTTTTTTAATTGAAGTTTTCTTATACAAAATGACTAACATGAAAATGTTTTACATAATTATACATGTATAACATATCTGATTGCTTACCATGGCGGGGGGCAGAGGCAGTGAGGGAGGGATAGAATTTGGAACTCAAAACTTAATTTTTTTTTTAAATTGGAAAAAAAAATACAAGAGCTTTTAATTGAATTTTCTTTACTTTTGACTAGAGAATATGATATTTCTTAGTTTTTCATCTTTGAATATTAGTAATAATGAAGGTTTTACCAAGCACTTTCCTTACAATAAACTAATTTGGTAAATATCTAAAGAATTATTATACTTATTTTTTAAGATGTGGAATATGAACCTTGGAAAGCTTAGGCAACTTTCTTGAAGTCACACAACCATAAAATGTCAGAGCCAAGATAATATAAACTGCCTTTAAAATACATATCCTCTATTTTTTATTAAAATCAAAATAAGCTTAAAGAAACATCCCATGTCTATACAAATATGTATTTTATTAATTACCTGAAATATAGTTCTCTACTAGATTTTTGGGAATCAGTCCCAGGTAATTTTAATAATCTTACACAGTCAACCAGAAGAAAGTCAGAGAGGCAGTTGAAGAGAGAATGGGAGTGTTACCTTTTGAATCTCTATACATATAATAGAATACTTCCATGGTTTGGGGTGTAACACTGAGGCCCTTGGGAAAGAGAACAAAACTGAGTCCCTATCCCAACCAATAACAGCCTAAACCCTATTGGAGCTTCTAAGTGGGTAGAATGAAATAGGTCTTTTTATTACTTGGATTAGTTGGAAGTGACCAACTATAAAATTTGCAATGAAACAGAGGACCTCAAACCTTACTATTTTTCCTGGTCTTGCATCGTAAAGTCCTCCAGTTCTTATCATCTGACTGCCACTATGCCCTACAAACACCTAAGGGCTGTCATCTGATCTTTTTGGATACTCTAAGGATGCCCAAGCCATGACATGTGCCAATATACTCTTAGGCTGTCAAAGTCTGTCCATCTGCCTTGCAGCTAAATTCATGTATATGTGTTGTCTGTTCTAATTCATGTGAGTTCCTTGAAGCAGAAACTGTTTCACTTCTTTTTTTTTTCTTTCTCTTCTATATGTGTCTTAAACTTTTCACAGTATTTGGCACAAATTAAGTGTTTGGTAAATGTGTTTTCATTCATTCATTCATGTTACCATGAGAAAACATAGAATTGGGAAAAGTAACCAGCTTTTTACAGGCAAGGGAAAACCCGTTTGATGTGAATGATGGGAGTTACAGTTCAAAAGAAGGCATTAGAAATAAAGATATCCAGAAAGTTTTTTTTTTTTTTTTTTGGCGAGGCAATTGCAGTGAAGTGACTTGCCCAGGGTCATACAGCTAGTAATTGTCAAGTGCCTGATCTGAGACCGGCTTTGAACTCAGGTCTTCCTGACTCAAGGGCCAGTGCTCTATCCACTGTGCCACCTAGATGCCACTTCAAAAAGATGTGTTTTTGAGTGATAGCACAGACTGGAAGACAATCAGAAGGAAGTTGATTTATGGGTAAAAATCTGCAATGTACTGGAAACTAAAGAAAACTATATTGGGAGTTGTGGAGAAATATAGAAAATAATGTCTAAGAGCAGCAAACACTGCCATCTACTAGGTGGAGATGAAAGTATCAAATAGAAAGTGTTGTGAACTGCAGGAAGAAAAGTCCAGACGATCACAGTGTAGGAAGCTGGCATCAGTATGTAGAAAGATACTTTAAGTGACTTACTGAACAGGTATCTGGAGGTGGTTCCTAATTCTTGAGTACTGAGAATTTCCCATAGAATTCTATAGAAGTCCTTTTCATTGTTAAATGCAAAATAAGTGTGTTCATATTTATAGCCTTATGAACTTACGTGCATATACAGGGAGTTGTTGATTTTACATACCCATTGCAGGAAGGGGAGGTGGTACCAGATACAGCAGTGGCTAGATGATCTAAGTGGGACCAGAGATCAAGAGAAGAGAGAAATGGGCATACTGTCAGGAGGGAGAGTTAAATTTATCTTTGATGTTTTTGTCTTTTATTTTATTTTGTATTATTTTGTTTTTGCTTTCTCCATAACTGATGTACATTAGGATCAATCTCAAGTCTATACCTGCTTAAGATTAATTGGGGACAGCTAAGTGGCACAGTGGATAGAGTACTAGACCTGGAGTCAGGAAGACCTGAGTTCAAGTGACCATAGACACTTACCAGCTATGTAACCCTGACCAATTCACTTAACCCTCTTTGCCTCAGTTTCTTCATCTGTAAAAACCATGATCTGGAGAAAGGAAATGGCAAATCTTTCCAGTATTTTTGCCAAGAAAACCCCAAATGAGGTCACAAAGAATCAGATTTGACTGAAGTGACACAACAACAAAAAGATTTATTAAGTCAAAAGTTTTTATTATCTCTTTTAAGATTATAGAAGAATGGGTTATTATTCATCATTCTCATGATACCTGATAGCTATCAATCAGAGAAAAAAAAATGATTTGCCTACACCACTCATCAGTCAGGAAGAATTTAAAAAAAAGGAGAAAAGAAAAATCATCTATTCCACATGCGAATTGTTGAATTTCTTAAACCTGAATGTGCCATGTAGCAAAGAAAAAACCCCAAACTGGTGTAACTATGCTTTCAGAAGGGCACATGTGAATGTGTCCTCTCTGTTGTGATTGCATTGAAAGAATACATATAAACAAATCCCTTCATGATATTGAAAATAGACATTTGGGGATGATAGCAATGTGTATGAACAGTAAGGTTAAAAGATTGAGGGTTGGTAAGAAATTGAGAGTCATCTTAAATGAAACACACATTATGAATTTTCATGTATCATATATAACATATTTTCTTGCCACAACTATGAATAATATCTCCTAAATTTTAGTAATGGAATACAGTAGTTTTCACTAAGCATGCACAACTCTATGTGGGTAAGTGGCTAGAACATCCTTGAGTAACTTCAAATGATCCTTTTTAAATGCAGTTTGTAAAGATTACTGCAGCAAAACGTCAGGCTAAGGTAGATTCCCTTATCAGAGAGAGACTTTTAAAGTGGCTAGATAAAGTATCTCTATGGCTATTTCTCAAATACTGATGCATAATTTTCAACTTTTCCAGTCAAAAGGCAATCACCCAGTGTGTAAGATAGTGTGAGGTTAAGTTAAAAAAAAGTACTTTTCAAATGTGAAAAGTAGGGCATCTAAATGTCTTTAGATTAGCCAAGAACAGCTGGGAATGCTGAAGTTGGGGGTGAAGGGGGATGGTTGGGAGGATGGGAGTAGGAGAATGGTAAATGGTGATAAATGGCAGAACAGAAGGTGAATCCAAGAAAATGGGGCTTGGCTAGTAAAGCTTGTCCTAAACAGTAAGAAATTTACATGGGACACAGTCTATCACAAGGAAGGTAAGGGAGCAAGTATTTATTGTCTGCTCTGTGTCAGGCACCATACTAAATGCTTTGCAAATATCTCATTTGATCCTCACAACAACCCTGTGAGGTAAGTGCTACTATTATCCCTCTTTTATAGTTGTGGAAACTGAGGCTGAGTTTAAGTGTCTTGCTCCAAACCATACTAAGTGACTTCAGGCACATTAAGTATTTGAGGCCAGTTTTGAACTCAGGAGTTTCTGGCTCCAAGCCTGCTATCTACTGTGCCACACAACTGCCCTTGGTCTCAGATTGATAACTGAAATGGGCCTTAAAAGACATATTTGGTTGTGGCAGAGATACTGCTGAGCAGAAATAGCTCTTACCTTGCTCAGGAATCATCTCTCTCAATCTGTACCAATAGACTAGCCTTAGACTTTCTCTGAACAGAGGTTGAAGAAACAACTTGATTCCTTTCCCTAGCATTTCTTAGGTCACTATTGTGGAAAACATACAAAACAAACAAACAAACAAACAAACAAACAAAAAACAAAACAAAACCAAAAAAGGAACCACCATGATTGCAGTAGCAAATGAAACCTTGATAAGCCTTCTACAGGTTAGATCTGTTGACTTTTTTATTACCATTAATATTTGAGGAAAAGAATGTCATCTATACCTTTTGTTCTGATCTCAAATCAATTCATATTTCAGTATGATTCATAGACAAAAATTAATGGGGACCAAATCTAACATTTCAGGGAACCTCAGAAATAGTGTTATAATGTGCTGATCTAGTAGTGTCTCAGGGAAGGTGTGAAAAACTTGCACAGGATGATTTGGTAATGAAAAGCATGGTAGCAACAAATTCTGAGAAACGCTTTTGTCTTTGTACCATTAGTACTAGAATTAGGCAGGTGACTAGTAGGATTTGGAAGCTGCTAGAGACAAAACAGACAAAATCAGATAAGGGCTTGATTGGCAGGAGTTCAAGAGAGTTCAGTAGTGATACTAAGGATATTAACAACAAACTAGTTTAGAAAGTAGGTGGTTATAATCTAAGCAGAGACAAAAGTGGTTTAAATTTGGAATGTGGGTTAGGTGGAAATAAGAATTTTAAAAACTAAAAGATTGTTCCATCAATGTAATCCCAAAACATAGAACTAATTTCAAAGCAAAATGTTTGACTACTCTTCATCCTCTTTAGCAACCATGTGAAAATAGTGCTAAGCACATCTCTATATTGGGAGACTTGTGTTAACATTTCATTAATTTTGTCAGGAAGTAGGAAGCATCTTAGAGTGCAGAGTCAGATGAGGACGTAGTTAGTAACGTTTAGGTAGCTTGCTAGAAGTTTATAGTGTTATTTATTGAGCAGGGACAGATCTGTGCTTTTGTTGTTGTTCAGTCTTTTCAGTCGGGTCCAATTTTTTGTGACCCCATTTGGGGTTTTCTTGGTTAAAGATACTACAGCACTTTGACACTTCCTTCTCCAGCTCATTTTACATATAAAGAAAATGAGGCAACCAGGGTTAAGTAACTTGAAGATCGGCACTCAACTACTAAGTGAATGAGGCAGATTTGAATTCATGTCTTCCTGCCTCCAGGCCTGGAACTCTATTCTCTGCAATCACTAGCTGACCCAATTTGCCATTTTCTGCTTCAGTGTATTAAGGCAAACAGAAGTTAAAATGACTTGTCCGTGCTCTATCCACTGAGCTACCTAGCTGCCTGTATCTGTGTTTTAGAAAGTTTGTATTAATAGATAAGTGGGGGATGAACCCAGGTGGAGAGAGACTTGTGGCAGGGGAAACCACTAACAAACTATTTTAATAGTCTGGGAATGAGATAATAATGGCCTGCATCATTGTAGTGGCAATGGCAGAAGAAAAAGGCATATGCCAGAGATATTAAAAAATAAAATCAGCAGAACTTGTTAACAGTTTGTATATGGGGAGATGAGAGAGAATTGAGGATGACATGTAGTTTGGGAACGCAGGTGGCTGAGAGGATAGTTGTAGCTTCAATAGTAATAGAGAACTGCTAAAGAGGGGAGGGTTTCCAGGATAGATGATGAGTTCAGGTTGGATATGTTTGGTTTAAAATATTTTAAGCAATCTAGTTAGATATGTTTAATAGGCAGTTGGAGATGTGAGACAAAAAGTTAGAGTTGGATAAATAGGTTCAAGAATCAGCATAGAGATAATTGAATCCTTGGGAACTGATGACTTAAGTAGATTCATCTAGCCCTTAGAGGCAAATAGATAGTGTAATGAATTGAGCTCTGTACCTGGAGTCAGGAAGATGAGTTCAAAACCAGCCTCAAACATTTATAAGTTGTGTGACTCTGGAAAAGTAACTTATGCTCTTTCCATCTCAGTTTTCTCAACTATAAAATGGAGATAATAATAGCACCTACCTCCCAGGGTTGTTGGAAGGATCAAATAAGATATTTATAAAGTGCTTAGCACAGTGCCTAGATACTAGATGCTTAATAAATTGCATTTTCCCTTCTTTTAGCCTTACAAGTTTTAAATAGCACTGAATTTAAGTGAATTTTTTTTTGAATCTGAGTAGCATTCATAATGAACACATAAAATATTTTAGTAGATAATAAATATGCACTGAATTGAATAAAATGATCAAATTTAGAAAAAAAAATTCCATAGATCTTTAGAAGTTAGTTCCCAATTTAGAGATAGCAAAATTGACACCAAAAAAAGTGAAATGACTTGTTCAAGGTAACATATTTAGTGACAAAGGCAAGACTAGAATCCAGTTTTCTTAATTAAACAGCTACTCCAGTGGTCTTTCAAACTTGACTTGGAGTCTTAATTAGTAATTCTTAGGAAATTTTGTTGACTATATCTATAACTAAATTGTCTTCGATTCACTTTATAATTACACTTAAATGTGTCACTTCCTGGTGACAGTTTTGAAAAGATCTTGGGTGGTGCACAAAGATTTGTGGCCGCTATTTGTATTCTTATATGGGGAAACTGACTCTCTCCAGAATATACTGTATTTCTGTATACCTTCTTTGGTACTGAAGGCTATTATTTTATGCTCCCTTCCCAAAGTCACTGAACCAAGAGGGAGAATAGATATTCCTCTTAATTCTCAGTCCAATTTTAACTTGTTCCTTTACTGCCATTACTTATCAACTTTTCTTTCTTTGAAGTTCAATCCATCATGTTTATCATCCAGTCATGCTCTTTGCAGTCATTTACTAACTTCCAAGACATTCCTCCTCATTCTTGATGGCCCAGAGGTACCAGGAATAGAGGTACTAAATTCTCAACGCTCTCCATCTAACTCCTGTACCAATACTTGGGGACTTTAACCTACATATCTATATTCTATTAAATGCACACAAGCCTCCCAGTTCCTCCTTTTGCTAAATTCTCATGATCTTCCTTTTCATTCCACCTTAGTCACACACAGGCATCATTCTACCATCACCTACAATTGTATAACTTCCTCTTTTCAGTCTCTCACCTCTAAATCATCTTCTACATATCTGTTAAAATAATATTCCTAAATTACGAATCCATCTATGCCATCTTCCCACTCCACGCCAACCCCTAATTCAAAATTCTTCGGTGGCATCCTATTGACTCTAGGATAAAAAGTGAAATTTTCAGGCTGGAATTTAGCATCCTCCATAATTTGATTCTTGCTTACCTTTCTACTCTGGGAAAATATTCTTCTTGTTTATTTCAGGCAAAATAGCTTGTTAGCTAGTTTCTGTACACCTCCCTGTCTTTGCTCAAATGGTGCTCAGTGTTCTTTCCTCATTTCTACCTTTGCATTCCCCAGGTTCTTTTAAAGCACTGGTCAAATACAACCTCTTGCATGGGTCCTTTCCAGATATCTGCAATTGCTAGCATTGGTTCTGTTTTTAAATGACTTCATTTTTATTTATTTTACAGTTGTATATTCTCAGTAGAGTCCAAGCTCCTCAAGGGCTGATACTCACTGATTTTTTTTTGTCTATAACCTAGCCCTATAGTACTTGATAAATATTTACTAAAGTATTTTTACCTTTTGAGAATACAGATTCCTCTCTCATTGTAATGGGAATAAGACTTTGCTGAGTGAATGATAAATTCAGAAAAGTTAAAACTCAAAATGAGAAACAATGTTCAAAAGCCCTTCTCACTTCATAGTGAGATCATAATTCATTATATATCTATGATATTTCATCCTTTTCAAACTACTATTTGGCCTTCACAAGAACCTGGTGACAAACTGATCTTGGATGTAGCTATTCCCTTTTTTTTCTTTTGTTAATTTTGCTGGCAAAGTGACAGCTTGGATGACTTTTTTCCTTACTATTTTCCATTCAGCATCACCTACAATTCTTCATATCCTCCACTCCCTATTTCTGTTCTTGGCTTGGAGATGGTAGACCATGAGACCTAATATAATGCATAGTGATATTTGAGAAAAAGTATTAATTTGTATTCTAAAGCAATTCACTTCACAGGAATGTGTGTGTGTATGGTTGTATCTTATTTTTAAGAATTGGAATCTCAATATGTACATGTAATCTTTGCTGGATTTATATACTTATATTCAGCTATGATATCCATTATGTGCTTCCTCCACTCCCTTTCTCATCACTCCCTTTCATTCCTCTCCTCTCCCCTCTCCTCCTCTCTATTCTCTTCTTTGTTTGACCCTCACTCATCCCTCCTAGTATCTATTTAATTGAATAGCTCTCTACCTACTACAATGTCTTATTGATAGCAACTTACTAAAAATTCTAGCATTATTGACTAGGGAAGTAGTGAACTACATGCAAAAAATGATCCTAGAGGTGGCTTATTACCAATATAAGAGAGAATATGGAATGCATATTTCAAGAGACATCTGTGAATTTTATAATATATATCAAAGAAGACCTAGAGAACATTTTTACCTCCCTCTGATCTTACTTTTCTGACTCTTCTGTCTTTTACCCAGCCCTTCATCTATTAAAAAAAAATCCAAAACTGAAATCTTCCTACTTTCCTTCCTATCTTGACACATATCCATACATATATATATATATAGATATATAAATGTGTGAGTGTGTGTGTGTGTGTGTGTGTGTAGGCAAAACTCAGCTAAATCTTACTATATACATTATACATTACACTTCCTGAAATTCAAAATTATCTCACAATCTGGCCCTGATCTACTTTTTCAGTTTCCGTTTCACTCCAGTTCTGCTCATGTACTCTACATTTCAAACAAACTGGAACCAATCATCACATATATTTGTGGTACTCTCTTCCATCTCAATGCAATTGTTCTTTTAATATTCCATACCTGGAATAGACTCCCCTACTTTCCATCCTGTCTTTAAATATTAAAATCCCTACCTTCCTTCACAGTACAACTAAGGCTCTATCACCAAGCCAGATGTTCCATAATCCCTAGAGAATCAGTCAAGTAACATTTATTAAGTGCTTATGTGATAATCAGTGGTGATGTGGTGGTGGTGGTTGTCCTTAAAGTCAGGTTACAGTGTGTCCAACAGTGGCCCATCAGACCAACACAAGCTCACAACGCTCTCCCATAGGTCAGACAAAAAAGAACATTTAGGTTGGATTCTCTAAATTTGTGCATCTCATGTTTCTTTTAAGCTACTTCAATTCTGCTTTGCTCATAGAACATAGCACCTTCTCTGATGATATCACGCCATGCCGTGTGGTCCTGTGCCAGTGTCTCCCATGCCATGCAATCAATTCCAAAGTTCTTAAGAGAGATCTTGGAAAGAGGATTCTTGGAAAATGGCAAAGTAGGTTTGAATATTCCAAGCTCTCCAGATTTCCCGCACAAACAAGACGAAATAGTGCCTCAGGGCAAAAGTAGAGTGATAAAAAATAAACAAGAATTGGGGCAAAACAGTGGTCTCCTGGGACAACTGGGAGAAGATCTAAATAAAAAAATCCCAGGACTGAGATTTGGTCCCTGTGAAAAGTAAACACTGCCAGGCAAGTTCCTCTGAAACAGCAGGTGAGCCTTGGGACTAGCTGGGTTCGGAGGTAGCCTTGACCTCAGCCACAGGAATTTTCATGTTCCAGACAGTTCTGGAGTCCTTGTCTGAACAGAGGAAGATTAAGGAAACCTCAACTGTGCTACTGAGATGTGGTCCCAGATGAAAAGGAACTATCACATGCCTGGTGAGCTCAGAAGCAGTGGGACACCAGCTGTGAGCACTTGCAGGAGATAGGAGTTCTTGGTTTTGGTTCCAGGCCAGAGGGGAGAACTGAAGGAAGATCCTTGGCCAGAGGCACCATCCCCCATGCTCCAGGACTAGAGGTGATTACGAAAATAAGCTGCTACAGATAAAGGAAAAAAAAAAAGAGCAGGCAAAGGAGACAGAATCCAACCATAGAAAGTTACTATGGGAAAAGAGAAGACTGGGGTTCATTTTTAGAGGAGGATACTAAAGGAAAAAAAATCCCTCCTGCCCCAAAGAGTAATGTTAAATGGTCACCTGCGCAAAAGTAATTCATAGAAAAACTTAAAAAATACTTTAAAAATGAAATGAGAGAGATTGGAGATAAGTTTAAAAAATCCAAGAAATGCAAGAAGATTATGAAAAGAAAGCTGATCATTTAGAAAAGGAGATTCAGAATCTTAAGGAAGAAGACAAGTCCTTGAAAATTAGAATTGGGCAAGGAGAAGCCAGTGAAGTTATAAGAGACCAATAAATAAAATATATATAAAGAATAAAAAATAGAAGAGAATATGAAAGATCTCATAAGAAAAAACAACTGATGTGGAGAAGATATCAAGAAGAGAAGACATAAGAATAATCTGACTATTTGAAAGCTATGATGAAAAAAAAAGAAATCTTGATACAATAAATAATTGAAGAAAATTGTACAGGAGTGTTAGAATAAGAGGGGAAAGTATATATAGAAAAAATCCACCAATTACCATCTGAAAGAGATCTTACAAGGAAAACAAAAATACCATAATCAAATTCTGAAACCCCCAGGTCAGGGATAAAATATTGTGAGCAACAAGAAAAAAAAATTAAATATGGTGGTGCCACAATTAGAATCACAGAAGACCTAGCAGTGGCAACACAAAAAGACCTGAGGTTTTGGAACACTATGTATTGAAAAGCAAAAGAACTGGGGTTGCAGCTGAAAATATCATACCCAGCAAAGTTAAGCATAATCCTGAATGAAAAGAAATGGATATGCAATGAATTGCCAGACTTTCAGGATTTTGTTAAAAAAAAATATAACCTGAACTTGACAGAAAATTTGACATATAAGATCCAAGAGAAATAACATATCAAAGAGTAGTTACAAGGGACTCAATAAGGACAGGCTGTTTACTTTTTATATGAGGGAATATAAAACATATGTTTGTGGTTGTTATTAGTAATTGAGTAGTTCAAAAGAAAGACTGGGGTAGACGTGAGTAGGATAGAATTCTAAAAAGTAAAACCATTTAGGGAAAAGTAAAGACAGTAAATATCTTATATAAATGAGGAGTGAGAGGAAGAACTGACAAAGAGGACTTGTAGTTCTGGAACCCTACTTTCATCAGGACCAGGTTAAAGAGGGAACAATATATATATATCTGTATATCTATATACCTACATATATCCACACACATACACACACGCACACACACATATATATGAGAAGGGTATAAAAGTCTTCTAAAATCAGAAAGAAATAAAAGGCTAAAGGGATAGGGAGGGAGAAAGTATAAGTGAGGGGTTTTTAGAGGGGAGAATGAGGGAATAGGTTAAGGTGGAGTATCGAAAGGTATTTAGACTAACAGGAATGGAAGGGTCAGGGAGGAATCTTGGGAGGGGAGTATGTTAAGCAATAGGAAGGCAAGGGAGCAGGTAGAAGTAGAGGAGTCAGGAAGGATAGGAAATAAGAGACACGCAAACATGAAATAAAGATCACGAATAGAATTTATTAGGAAAAAAAGCAGTGGTAGTAATCATGATCTCAGACAAAGTTAAAGCTAAAATAGATTTCATCAAAAGGAAAAAATAGGGAAACCACACTAGATGTCGGCCATATTAATAAATATTGTTTTAGACTATTTAAAATAACTAGACAGTATAGGATTGGAATATTTCTGTGGTTTAGGAAATGACAAGTTGGTAGATTTAGAAAAACATGTAAAGACTCAAACTTATGAAGGAAGAGGGTATCCATCCTCAGAAAAATAAAGACAAATAAGGATAGTATGGTCTTACATAGATGCATATGAATGCATATGTCTATACATGAGTATGATTTTAAATATCTAAGTATATGTATATATATGTGTGTATGTGTATATATGTATATCTGTGTCTGTATGTATGTATTTTTGTGTGTATTTATGTATATCTATGAATGTGTATATATTTAATTGTAACTTTTTGTGGGGAGAGGGGAGGAAGGGGAAAAAAAACAAAGTAAAAAGTGCATAGCAGAGAACAAAAGAAAATTTATAAGGAAGCAAAGATGGGCACATCTAAACACAATACATAATATTTATATTATAGGCTTTCTTGAAATGAAAATTTATTGTGTATTTTGCATTCTCTATTACATTCTGTGGTGCACATGACAATGCTTTTTCTTTTCTTATTTTATATTTAAGTTTCAATGTTTAAGTTAGTAATATGTTTCTTCTTTTCTTACTGTGTATTTGTTTTAGTATTCAAGTTTAAAATTTAAAAAACAAATAAAAAAGAGATCTTGAAAGCATCCTTGTATTGCTTTTTCTGAACATTATTTGAGTGCTTCCTCTGTGTGGGTTTTCCATAAAAGTTTTTTAGGCAAGCATGCATTTGTCTTTTGTACAATGTGACCAGCCCCTCGGATTTGTGTCTCTGCAGTAGAATGTGAATATTTTGCAGTTTAGCTCAAGATGGTATCTCAAGCATATCTATAAGTGTCTGGTATCTTATCCTACCAGTTGATCTTCAAAATCTTCCTAAGATGATTCAAATGGAAGCGATTCAGTTTCCTGGTATGATGATGGTATACTGTCCAGGTTTCATAGGCATATAACAATGAGGTCAGCACAATGACTCTGTAGACCTTCAATTTAGCGGTCAGTCTAATACCTCTTCTCTACCACACTTTCCTTTGGAGCCTCCCAAACACTGAGCTAACTCTGGCAATGAGTGTATCAATCTAATTATCCATGTGTACAACCCTGGAAAGTTTACTGCCAAGGTAAGTGAACTTATTCACAGCATTCAAAACTTTTCCATTTGCTGTAAGTGATGGTTCCTCATATGGATGGTGTGGTGCTGGCTGATGGAGCATCTGTGTTTTATTGTTGTCAATTGTTAGGCCAAAATAAGCACAAGCAGCTGAGAAGCAATCCACGCTTTGTGGAGTCTCAGCTTCAGAGGCTTCATTGAGTGCAAAATAATATGCAAAGAAAATATCATGTAGCAACACTCCCTCCACTTTGGTCTTGGCTTGTAGCCTTTTCAAGTTGAAGAATTTACCATCACTGTGGTAGCTGACCTTGATGCCATGTTCATTCCCATTGAAGGCATTTGACAAATGGCTGAAGACATCAGGCTAAAGCACACAGCCTTGTTTAACTCCATTGGTGTATGGGAAAGCACAAGAGCATTGTCCATTATCCAGAGCCCGGGCAAGCAAAGCATGCCATCATAAAATTGTCGTACAATACTGATGAACTTCTCTGGGCAACCAAATCTTAACATAATTTTTCATAAACTTTCATGACAGACAGTATCAAAGGTCTTGATAAGATCTAAAAAATGTTGTGTTCAGACTTCTATTCTCCTTTTTTTTTTTTTTTGCTTTCTGGTGAGGCGATCAGGGTTAAGTGACTTGCTGAAGGTCACACAGCTAGTAAGCGTCAAGTGTCTGAGGCTGGATTTGAACTCAGGTCTTCCTGACTTCAAGGCCAGAACTCTATCCACTGTGCCATCTAGTTGCCCCTTGTGTTCTACTCTTGGCATTTCTCCTGGAGTTGTTAGGCAGCAATACTATATTGACTATTCCTCAGCCCTTTCTGAAGCCACACTGACTCTCAGGTAGATGGCCATCTTCCAGGTGAAGGATCAACCTATTCAGGAGGACTCTGGCAAGAATCTTGGCAGCAGTGACCAAGAAAGTGACCCTCCTGTGATTGTCACAGGACAATCTATTTCCTTTACCTTTATAGAGATGGACAATGGAGGTGTCCTTGAACTCTTAGATGGTAACCACCTCTTGGCATATAACCCAGAAAATTTCAGTCAACTTTTGTATGAGTAACAGACCCCCCCCCCCAACACACACACCTTATAAATCTCAGATGGAATAGGATAAGCACCAGAGCTTTGCCATAAGAGAGGAACCTAATAGCATTGAA
Organism: Vombatus ursinus; assembly: GCF_900497805.2. Classification (NCBI taxonomy): domain Eukaryota; kingdom Metazoa; phylum Chordata; class Mammalia; order Diprotodontia; family Vombatidae; genus Vombatus; species Vombatus ursinus. The sequence goes on along the minus strand of NW_020954569.1, from coordinate 8,114,310 downwards.
AACCTTCTTCAGTTGGAAATTTGATTAGAGAGGGATTGACTTCAACATGAGATAAATAGTCAATAACTTTAGCATTGGTTGATGACAGTCTGTTGAGAACACTATGGAAGTGTTCAGTCCTTCTCTCCAGTATCCTGTCATTATCACTAATCAATGTGGCTCCATCAGCATTGACTAGTTGATATATTCCATAGGTCTTTGGCCCATAAATAACTTTCAGGGCATCATAAAAATGCTTTGGATTATTACTATCAGCATAAAACTGAAATTCACGTGCCCTCTTATTGAGCCAAATATCTACAATAAAGGGAAAAAAGAAAGGAAATCCTTTCAAGAATCTAAAAGTCTTGACTAGGGCAACAACAGGCAAACTATGTATAAACAAGTTATAAAAAGGAGAAATTAGAGATAATCAACAAAGGGAAAGCAACAGTACTAAAAGGAATCAAGAAAGGCTTCTTTTAGAAAATTGGTTTTACCTGTGACTTGAAGGAAGCCAGGAGGTGAAAATGAGGAAGGAGACAATTCCAGGAATGGGGAATAGCCAGTAAAAAAAAAAATTCTGGAGTAAGGAAATAAGAGTATTTTATGAGAAGAATAGCAAGGAAGCCAGTGTCACTGGTTCACAGAGTATGTGGAAGAGGTGAGGTTTAAAGAAGACTAGAAATATAGGGGGGAGTCAAGTTATGCAGATCTTTGAAGAACAAACAGAGAGTTTGATGTTTGCTCCTTTAACTGCTAAGAAGAAAGTAGAGGTTATCAAATAAGGGGCAGTTACATCATCAAGTCTACACTTTAGAAAGATCAATTTGACAGATGAGTGGAAAGGGTAATGTAAAAAGACTTGAGTCAGATAAATCAACCAGAATTATATTGCAGTAGTCCTAAAGTTATCTGTTCGGTGCTTTCACCGTTACTGAAATACATATGTCTCCTTCTTTTGGCATATTCAATAGGCATTCAGAATGTAAGATTGGATACGGTGTTGAATCTCTCTGACCAGATTATTGAGATGGACTTGAAAACAGATACAATTTGGTGGGAGAAAGAGTGAGGAGTTGAGGATGACACCTAGGTTGTGAGCCTGGTAATTAGGAAGCTAGTGATATTCTCAATAGTAATAGATAAGTTAAGAGGAAAAGAAGTTTTTGAGGAGGTGGGGACAATAAGTTCAGTTTGGACATGTTGAATTTAAGGCATCTGAAAGACATCCCGTTCAACATGTCCAATAGACTGTTGGAGATATGAGACTGGAGGTCACCAAGCAGTTTAGGCATATATAAACAGCTCTGACAATCATAAGCAATTTTCTCCAATAATTGAAAGCTGTTTTTGAAAATTTCCAAACTATTTCACATCTTCACCAGCAGCAAATTAAATGCCATTCTTTCCACTGCCATTAATACAATTGGTTTTTCATATACATATATGTGCATGTGGGTACACATACAAACTTCACAGTGGTGAAAATACACCCCAGGGTTCTTAAAATTTCAGTTTTTTATAATTTAAGTAATTTTAAAATTCTTCAAATCATCATTGATATTTCATATTTCTTCTAAAATATTCTGTGTCTTTTGATTATGTATCTGTTGGAAAATAGCTCTAAATCTTATAGATTTTTGTGAATACTCCATAGATTTTGTCATACTTTTATCAGAGATATTTTTCAGAGTTATTTTTCCCAATTAATAATTAAATATAACAAATATTTATTAAATGCCTACAACATCATGTTTGCATTTTTTAATCTATTTAGAATTTATTGTTATAGATGATATAAGATGGTAGTCTAAATGCATTTTTACAATTATTTCTAAGTTCTCTAGCATTTGTATAGGATAAAGAATAACTAACAAAACAATTTGTAATCTTTGGCTTATTGAAAATTATGTTGTTGTGTGCATTTGTTTTTAGGTCTTACTTATCCATTCTATTACACTTACTAGATTTTGTTGTTGTTGTTTTCAATCAAACACCATATGGTTTTATTACTGCCATATAGTGCCTTCATTGATTAAGACCTAGTAGTTCAACATCATTTCTTCCTAGCTTTTTTAAATTACATTCCTTAAAATTTATGATTTTTTAAAAATTTCTCATTTACATTTTATTAATGTTTTTTCTTCTTCTTCTATAATTTAAAGATTTGGTCATTTGATTTACTAGTATAGACCTAAATATGTAGCCTACTTTCTCAGATATGCTTTGTTTCCTTACACAGACTATCATCTTTATCCCTTTGCCACCAAAATCCTAGAATCTGCCTAAGGTGTGTGCAAGTTGGATAGGTGAGCTTTTGTCACATCTTGCCAGGGCCAAGCACTCCATCACATTTTTCCCCCCAGTCCCTCTTCTGATTTTAACTTCCTTTTTTTCATTTGTTTGTTTTTTCTTTGCTCACAAGAATATATGATCATTGAGGAGAGGGAGTGTTTTACTGGGTGTGTAACATTCCTTCTGGCAAGTCTTGGATTGACTTTCCTAAGTTGCTACAGAATTTGGAAGTTGTATTTCCTACCATCTTGACAGAAAATTATTTCCTGTTATGGTGGTAGTTTTAAAGATATTTTCAAAGATGACAGAGAACACCTCATCCCATCCCTCAACCTTTTTTATGTGACTGCTTTTTTATGTGACTAGAGCAGGGAATGTTGGAGGAATAGATACAGAAAATGTGGTGGCCATTATATCCTTCAAAATCTTACTTTACCTAGATTTGAATGTCACCTTTTTCTTTGCAAAAAGTTTTTATTCTATTAAGACTACATCTGATAAAATAAATCTTATTTCTCACAAGTATCTGTGGGCTCTCCTGTCCTTTGTTTTTTCCTTATGTCACTATGTTTCGGTTATAAAGGTATAGAATAGTTTTGGAACCGACACAGGGGTGTGAGCTTTCACAGACTGGACTGGGATTTCAAATCCCTAGCCCATTGTTAGGGAGTTAACTTTCTCTAAATAGGGGTATAATTACAGGTCATTCATAGATTCTTTAACTGTACTTATGAATGCATAGTTACAATGAATTTAGGTTCATTTGAAATTAGCCTAGTAAGACCACAAACGACTTTTAGATTGACACTTATTTTGTGTCCCCAGTGATTAGTACAGTGACTAGCAATTTGGAAAAAAAAACACAATTTAAATAAATGAATTGTTTATTATATATCTAGAATAACTTTGTTAGTATCCTCACTTAAAATATTGGTGCACATCAACCACAAATAATGAATATATTTCCAATTATTTAGATCTTTTATCTGTGAAAAATGTTTTGTGGTTTTATTTATATAAGTTGCATGTCTTTCTAAGGAAGTTAATACCCAACACTTGATGCAATTTTTTTTATTCAAAATTGATTTTTCCTTCTTTGAGAATATGTAAAAGTTTTGATGTAGTGTGGACACATATTGTATCTTGTTAATGAAACCTTTGATTGTTTCAATTATTGTTTTTTGGTTTTTTTTTTTGCTAATTTTCAAATATCCTATAAATAAGTTAAAATGCTAGTCATGGAGTTTTTCCTCTCCATTTTTATGCATGAAGATAATAATAATAGTAATAATAACAATAATAAAAAGTGACATTTACAGAGCAATTTAAGACTTGTAAAATATTTGTACTCAATATCATTTGAAATTACAGCTGGTAGATTGAGACACATGAAGAAAAATTTAAAAGTATAACTTGGATTGTTAATGGTTGTTCTTGATCTGTAAAACTAGAAAAAAAATGTTAAATTCATTAGGAAAGAGAACCCAACAATTTATTCCATAAAAGATATGTCTTTATATTTTAAGTATGTTTTTATGGAATAAATTGTTGGGTTCTCTTTTGATTAAGCTGAAACCTTATAAACCTTATAAAATTTTTGTCAAACCATCATTTCAGCTTAATCAAAAGAAAGATATAGTGGAATATTTTATTTTGGATAAAGCAACAACAAACTACATGTATAAATATATATAAAGAGAAAGGAAGAGACAGAGAGACAGTAGAGAATCAGCAAAACAACAAATTGAGCCCTAATTTGTAGTGTTTGCTAATTTTCAAGTTGTAAATGTTCACACTGAAAATTAACAATTAGCAATCATGAATTTGAGGTGGCTTTAGCAGACTACTGTTTAAAACACATACTGCTTAAAACACACACTCACAGCAGCATTAAATTTACCATGTACCTAAAGCTTGATTTGCTTGAAATAATCCAAACTTGGTGTCCTCCCTCAAAAACTCATGAATCTTTCACAATCAATTCTGTCTCAGATCACTGGACCTGTCTTTTCTGCTGTTTCTTTCTTTCTTTCTTTCTTTCTTTCTTTCTTTCTTTCTTTCTTTCTTTCTT
>NW_020954569.1:8091180-8109894 GCF_900497805.2 Vombatus ursinus | reverse complement strand
TTGTTTTTGTTTTGTTTTATTTTTGATTCAGACACAGGTTTTGGTTGCTAACTTTACTAGAAACAATCAACTCCTTTCTTAATTGTCAGACACAATCACATCCTTTTTCATGCTGGTCCCCAGATCACTTGGTTCGTCCTTTCTTCCTTTATTAATACATTCACATATGTATCCATATATACACACCTATCTATCTATCTATCTATCTATCTATCTATCTATCTATCTATCTATCTAATCTGATGCAGTTTGGGATGTTAGGAACCCCAAAATGCAAAAGTAAAGGGTGGATCTACCTCAAAAGAATTCAACCATTCAAGCCTTCTTTCAGTCAGAGTAGCACGGTTTATTATACACCAATTGGGCAGGCAAGATTTCTAGTAAATCTGCAGTATTTGTGATGCCAATACAAGCTAGCTGTAATTTCTAGTGGATCTGTGCAATTTAATGGGGGTAAGATTGGTACTTTTGTACAGAGAAAAACTCTGGGAAAAATTTGGATGGGATTAAGGAATGACAAGTAGCCTGGAGTGGAGAGAAAGAGTCTAGATGGACTTAAGGAGTGTAAATTAAGCTAATTAGGTAATTAAGGTGGGCTGAGGTGGACCAGATGATTTGGGCAGAGGCATCAGGGATCTGGGCTACTGAAATGTATGGGAAAATTCAGGGACTAGGTAGCTTTCAAAGACATGGTCTTTTCTTTTTAGGGATCCTGCATGAATCCCATAACCCTATCATATCTATCTATTTTTCTATTTATCTGTTTCTTTGTCTGTCTGTCTGTATATATGTCTGTCTGTACATAACTATCTAAATGTACAGTATTTTCATGCCTCATTCTAGATAAGGTGATCAATTTAATTATATATTTCTAACATCTCCTTATTTGTTTGAATGAACTTCTTTTGGAATTGACTTCAAAAAATAGTCACTTTTTTGTCTTCCTAACATCCTTTCTTCTTCTAGAATACTTCTCCTTGATCACAAAAGTTCTATCTGTTCTCATTCTTTCAACTCTTCTTAGACAATATGAAATTCTTAGGGGTGATAGTGTTTTCTACTCTTCATTGAAAGTAAAAAATAAGGCATCATTTTTCTTTTTAACAGCATGTGTCCTACCAACTAAATTTAAATGTTAAAATTTGATTATATATTCCTTTATTAAGAAAAACAAACTTAAGGACATCAATTTTGCTTTAAAATTCACTCTTTTAAAGACTTGACTAAGTACTTGATTTTTCAGAAAATTTGGTAATTCATACTCATTAATATACCCAACTTTGCAAAATAAATTATCCTTGAATACAAGTCATTTTTCTTTGGCTTTTCACCACGTTATCATCCACATATTTCTTTCCTTTCAAATACATGTGTAATATGTTCTGAACAACTATTGGTTTTGAGACATTAATTTTATGTTATGTTAATAACTACTTAGCAATTTGTGATCCACACTTTTCTTCTTATTTCTATTAAGGTCCAACACCTAAAAAGGTCAGTTGGCCTCTGAAAGGCATAGCTGATTGATGGGATTCTCCTAGGTACATGCTCTGACTCCCACCCAACTGGGAGACCTATCCAGTCTGGGGAAGCCTTTGCTTGTGGGAAGAACCCCCTGGCTTTGGTTCTCACTATTAGAATTTAGGACAATCCAGCTTATGAAGGTGAAAACTAGTCAGAGAGGAATGAATGGAAATGGCTTCCCTACCCAGATGCGTTCAGACTGTTGAGTCTCATGATTAAGTCTCTCCCTCAGCAGGATGAGCTGAAAGACTTTTAGCCCATTTCCTCATTAAATATTCACAATCAGGGTTAATTATCACTTGATCACTTGTCAGGGAAGTTGCCTTTCAGGAAGGATTTAAAGTGTTTCAGGGTTTCCCTTGGCATCTTTGGTTACCAAGAGAAACTACTAATGGTCAATTTATTGATTGCCAGTTAAGCTAATTAATTACCCAAAAAGGCTGTCTTTTGGGGGTTTCATTCATCATGGTTGACATGTCACATTCTTTCATGGAAAGCTTTCAAGACTTTCATTGACATCAAACTCTGTGCCTCATTGATTACATTTCTGGTTGAGTAAAATTGGGTTTTCTCTCTGTTAGCATATTGGATACTTCATATATCTATAGTTTTGTCTCTAATTCAAATTATCCATGGTTTTGAAAATATTTTCTGAAATTACTTCAAAATGTTTATTTCACAATATATTTATGGAATGCTGTTGATTCTTAGATTGGCTCAATGAACTCTGTCTTCAAGGTCAAATACTTTGTTTTCTAGAAACAAATGCTCTTTCTTTTTTTTGTCTTTTGGCTTTTGACTTTGATCAGTCTTGTATTTCTTATTACATTTCTGAATTTTCATGTGCTTTGAATTTATCTTTTTCAGACTATATTGCTTATTCATGTGCAATTTCTGCTCTCAACTTTTGATTATTTTGTTTGCCTTTTTGATTTAAATAATAATTTTGACCCTTATTTATGCCTTTAAATTTAATAAAAATCATCATTATCATCATCACTTCCCAAATAGTCTGAGCATTCTTCCAGTCATTCCATTCCCATTTCAGGAGGACAATTTTGTTTTGCAGAAGTACTCCCTTTTTTGTCACTTAACATTTCTTCATTATATTGTAACTCTTTTTGGCTTAATCTTTGTGTAGTATCTCAGTGTCCTATCCTCTGACCTCCCCACTATGTGTGATTCTCCTTTTGAGGATTTCTTCCTTTTTTCCCATTTTTTGTTCCTTTTCTTTTGCTTGAGTTGATACATTTTATGCTGTTTTGAGGTGATGAAAAAGAGATTGGCCTAAGACATGACTGCTTACTGAACCATTCTGCTGGAAGGTGTTACCCTAAGATTTTTTTTCAGGTCTTTCTTCTTAGAGGTTTGAGTCATATCTTATGATCCTATTACCAAATAACTTTTTGTGTTAGTGTGCAGAAGACATCAATTATTGGGCCAGGCTGCTCTACAAAAATATGTAAGCTTCATTGCTCAGTTAGAGGGATGTTTTTTCTGCATAGGATCTGGTGTGTAATTTCTAGATTGAGCACTATATTTGGAGACAAAAGAGCACATGCATGAATAATGATAATGTTTTATTATAGAGGGGTTTCTGAGACTATCACAGAAGGCAAGAGCATTCTAATTTAATTCCAGAAGTATCATTTGTTTTGGTACATTGGGATTATAGATTCTATGCGGCATTTTATGCAGTGCCAATAACAGCTTCTGGAGAATTGTGAGCTCATCTTTGCAAGGCATACAGGTTTTCTGAATGAGTAAATTTTACAGTGAAGTTAAAAAAAAACTTAAAATATTAAAATATACCCTCTTCTGATTTAGTATGCAGAAAATCTCAGTGAGCATTACCCTTTAAAATGGAATAGGTTAATACTGCAAAGAATGATAGCCAAGTACCATAACACCTGGTATATTAACTTTAACACAGAAACTAATCAGTTGTAAAATTAGGGACATATTATGAGGTATATGCTGCTTTGAAACATCCGCCAAAATTTCAAATATGAAACTCAAACTATTCATGCTGGTGGGATTTTAGGCTCTCTAAATCATAGGAAATGAGTTTTATGAATAATCTGCCAGATGGGAAAATGTTCACATGCCACAAAATGTTGATCAGATTTATTTGAAGTGCAGTCTGTAACCATATGTATATCAGGGAAAGCAAAGTGAATTTTCATAGGAACAGTGACTGTTGTAAATTTTGCAGCTGTATGAAAGTAATGTCATACTTCCACTAGACTCACTTGATTACACTCACCTGTTTGCCAGCTATTCAGATTAATATTGATTCTGTTTTGTAAGTAATTAAATTGAAAGGCATAAACAAGTCTTTATTGGCTAGTCACCAGACTGAACCAAACATTTGGATTTTTTTTCTGATTGGGAGTTATATTATAATTAAATCAACAGGAATATTCATTTCAAAACACCAAAGGCATTCCAGAATAGTTTTGTATTGTTTGACCTCAAACATTCCTGCTTCATTCTATGACTTACTTTGATGAGAACAATTGCAAGAGGGGAAACAGTTTTCAAGGCATTCATGTTTCCATTGGACAACATCTGGCTTATATATATATGCATATATACATGGTCACATCTCTTCTGCTTTTAACATCTGGAATAATATTTCTCCATTCTAATACTATGATGAATAATTCTTCAGTATCAGATTTTTTAATAAGTAAGATATTAGGAAAATATAGTTTAATTTTTCTATTTTTTTTAAATCATGTCATAGAAATTATAAGAGATTAGGAAAGAAATCATGTTTTGTTTTACTTTTCTATATTAAGAATTAGGATTTTTCTTTTTTGTCAAGTGAGAGCTATAGAATTAGTAACATATTTTTATAATTATTGTTAATATATTTTACAATTGTTTTTGATTCAATATTGAGTAAAGTATGGGTAATGGAGTGAAATATGCTCCATTTGTAATAAGTTTAAGTGGCTCACTTGTGGCAGAGAGAGATCAAATGCTATGTGTACAGAGCCTAGGAAAATTTCAAACCACACAATTCCTCTCTCAGTTTCTTTTTCATTCTTAGTTTTAGCTTATAATGCCAGACTTGTGTCACATTTGGGGAAAATGCAGGTATAAATATAATTCTCTGATTTTTATTTAACATTCCTTTTTATTTCCTTGTGCTGGCTTAAAATTTAATGAGTGCTCATATACCAAGAAAAGGTGAAAATTGGTACATGATTTAGACATAAAGGGTGACACTATAAGCAAATTAGGAGATCAAGGAATAGTTTACCTGTCAGATCTATGGAGAAGGGAAGAATTTATGACCAAACATAATGAAATGCAAAATGGATAATTTTTATTCCATTAAATTAAAAAAATTTTACACAAACAAAGCCGATGTAACCAAGATTAAAAGGGAAACAAAAAGCTACAAAACAATTTTTATAGCCAGTGTCTCTGATAGAGGCCTCATTTCTAAAATATATAGAGAATTGAGTCTAATTTATAAGAATATAAGTCATTCCCCAGTTAATAAATGGTCAAAGAATATGAACAGGCAGTTTTCAGATGAAGAAATTAAAGCTATCTATAATAATATGAAAAGTGCTCTAAATCACTATTGATTAGAAAAATGAAAATTATAACAAATCTGAGGTGCCACCTCACACCATTCAGATTGGCTAATATGAAAGAAAAGGAAAATGATAAATGTCATAGAAGATATGGGAAAACTGGAACACTAATGAATTATTGGTGGAGTTGTGAACTGATCCAACCATTCTGCAGAGCAACTTGGAGCTAGGCCCAAAGGGTTATAAAACTGTGCATACTCTTTGATCCAGCAATACCACTACTAGGTCTGTTTCCCAAAGAGATCATAAAAATGGAATAAAGACACACAGGTACAAAAATATTTATAGCAGCTCTATTTATGATGGCAAAGAATTAGAAATTAAGGGGATACCCATCAGTTGAGGAATGGTTGAACAAGGTGTGGTATACGAATGTAATGGAACACTATTGTTCCATAAGAAATGATGAACCAGCAGATTTCAGAAAAACCTGGAAAAGCTTTTGTGAGCTAAGTGAATTGAGCAGAACTAGGAGAAAATGGTACACAGCAAGCAAAACCTTGTGCAATGATCACATTGCACTTCTCAGCAATGCAATTATCTAAGTCAATTCCAAAAGACTCATAATGGAAAATATTATCCACATCCAGAGAAAGAGTCTGAATGCAGATGCAGATCAAAACATACTATTTTATCTTTTTTATTTTTGTTTTTGTTATTTTTTTCTTTCTAGTGTTGTTTCCCTTTTGTTCTGATTCTTCTTTCACAATATTACTGATGTGGAAATATATTTAATATGATTGTACTTGTATAGCCTTTATCAGACTGCATGTTGTCTTGGGGAAGTGGGAAATTTAGAACTCAAAATTTTATAAAGGTGAATGAAAACTAAAAATTAATCATTTAATTAAAAAATAATAATGGATATTAGCACAGCACTGGGCCTGTTTATTATTCCCGGGTACTTTCATCCTGGAAATTCTCTGAACCAAGAAAAGACTGAATCTATTGTGTGCTATTACAGGCCAACTCTACCAACCCCTATTGCCAGCATTCCCAAAATTACCACATAGGCAAGCCACAAATGTTAAAAATAATATTAATACATCAAAGAAGCTGAATTAGAATATAAAGTGGGGAGGTAAATGGAACACACAGTGGAGAGGTTGATCATCAGAGTGAAAGCATAGGAGTCAAGAATTTTTTTCTGTCCATAGTTAACAGCAATAGCTTCTTACTTTAGGAAACCAGAGCAGTTCATTGGTATGTTTCCCTCTGTGTGGTAGAGGAATGTAGGGGATAGTGTGAGGATTGGAGGGCATAGATTTTGTGAGAGGACATCTCACTCATTCGGTTACAATCCATCGTATTAAATCTTTACCACTGGCAATCTTTCTGGTTTCATCGGTTCTCATATTCTTTCTGCCAAGGCCAATTCCTCTTCATGCAGAAATGATTTCATTTTCTTCTCTCCAAAAGATTCTCCACTCTATCATCATCACTCTTATCTTCAATATCTTCCTTTCTATACCTTTTCTCCTATTGACTACAAAAATGGCAAACCTAGAGATGAAAGAAAACAAAGTAAAAATCTTCACTTGATCTTGTCTATCCTTGCTAACTATAGTCCCATATCTTCTCTGCCTTTTGTGGTTAAACACCTTGAGAAGGCCATCTATAATTGGCATTTCTACTTCTTCTCTCACTCTGTTTTTAATTCTCTACAATCTGGATTCTGACTTTTTTTATTCAACTGTAACTGTGCAAGGTCATTAATGATCCATTAATTGTGAAATCTAATGGCCTTTACTCAGTACTTATCCCTCTTGACCTTTCTACAGCTTTTGACATTGTCATTACCCTCAACTCTCTTCTCTCCAGGTATTTGTGACACCACACAGTTTTGGTTCTCCTGCTATGTATCTGACTTTTCCTTCTCATGCTGTTTTGCTGAATCTTCATTGAGGTCAAACCTCTAAACTGTAAGTGTCCCACAGGGTACTGTCCTTGGTCCTCTTCTCTACTATGTCTATAGTGATCTTCTTAGGTCCCATGGATTCAGCTATCATCTCTATGTTCATTATTCTCAAATCTGTTTATCCCTAAACTTTTTTCTGACTACTAGTTTTGCATCTCCAACTGACAATTACACATCTCATACCGGATGCTCTGTGATCATTTTAAAATAAACATGTCTGACACTGAACTCATTTTCTTTCCTTTAACATTTTCTCCTCTTCCTAACTTCCCTATTACTGTTGTGTCCTTTACCATCCTCTCATTTTCCCAGACCCACAACCTAGGTATTATCCTTAACTCCTCATTCTCTCTCACTCTGCCATTCAATCTGTTTCCAAAGCCTTTTCATTTTACCTTCAGAACATATCTCACATATACCTCCTTCTCTCCTCTGACACTGCCACCACCCTGGTATAGTTACTCATCACCTCATGCCTGAACAATTGCAATAGCCTGATGGTTGGACTGACTGACATGCCTCTCCCTACTCCAATTCCAAGTTATGTCTCTCATAAAACTCCAGTGATTCCCTGTCACTTTTAGGATCACATATAAAATCTCTATGATATTCAAAGCCCTTTAAGTTATGCTTCCCCTCCCATTTATTCAGTCTTCTTATACTTTAATCCAACCATCCTCCCCCAGACATTTTATACTCTGACACTGGCCTCCATGTTGTTCCTTGAACAAAAGGACTCTGTCACCCTCCTCTGGGTATTTTCGCTGGCTGTACCACATGCACTGAATGTACTCTCTCCTGATCTCTACCTTCTAACTTCTCTGGCTTCAATTAAATCTTAGATGAAATTCTACTTTCTACAGGATTTCTGTTCTGATCCTTCTTAATGCAAGTGCTATTATTTGATTATTTATAATTTATCCTGTATATAGCTTGTTTATAGCAATTTCCATGTTGTTTCCTCCGTTAGATTGTTAGCTCCTCAAATACAAGGAGCCTTGTCTTTTGCCTTCTTTAAATCCCAAACGCTTAGCACAATGACTGGCTCATAGTAGGCATTTAATAAGTTTTTACACTGGCCAACTAAATGCAGGCTCTGTGGAGAAAACAGGGTTTTCGCATTTTCTTCTTCCTTTACATCAGACCTGTCCAACTTGGCAATAGGTAGGGGCCAAAATTAAAATAGGCTAAACTTCTGAGCTCAGATAGTTGAGACTAGAGACAGACTGATGGTGGTTGGTTGCCATGGGTCATGTGACAAACAGGAGCCAATGCACAGTAGCAACCTTACATTTTTCACTAGCCCTGTCCAAAATCCTTTGACAGGCCAAAAGTAGCCTGTGGGCCTATGTTATGAAGGCCTGCTCTATGTGGAGAACACAGTCATCCCATGTGAACTACCCCTGAGTCACATTTTTTTTTATTCCAGAATTCCCCATGTTTGAAATCTACTAACATACCAAAAATTGCTTCTAAAATTTTCTCCAAAGATCCATTACTCTGGATAATGGGATTTCTGATCCTGGACAGGTATGTTACATATTTAAATTTTATTAATTTAAAGGAAGATGCTACCATTAAATTTGATTTTTTTCATTCACTTATAGAAGAAACCTTAATCTTTATTTTTTAAAGAAAAATAATTTTAAGATAGAACAAGTATGCACTTGAAATTGTACTAAATAAAAATAAAAATATGATCATTGTCTTTGAATGGCTATTGGGGAAAATAGACATCTAAAAAAGCCAAACTTATGTAATAACTAATAAGCTTACATGTTACCATTAAATTAAAAGGACCACATCACCTTTCCCATGAATCTCATGAAACAATATGGTAATCAATCTGATTCATAATCCCTCATCATCATCAATCCTTTTAAGAAATTAGGGCATTTTCTTGCATCTGGTAATTCTTTCTAATATGTTCTGATTGAATTAAATTCCATCTGAGCATTTTATTTCTCCTAATGCTTAGGTATGTCTTAGTTCTATGACTTCAATAAACTGTTAATGCTCCTCTTCAAAAAATATAACGTAATGGCTATAAGCAAAGTGTGGCCAATTACAAATTGTTCTCATGACTGGAAAGCTCCTTTATATTCACACCAATTTCTCTATTTTTAGTTAATAATACATCATGATTGTAGTAGGACACTAACTTGTGGTGAATTGTCTTTTTTTTTCTTTTTAACACTTGAAAATCCTAGACTGCCAACTCATCAGTGAGTGAATTCTAAGGTTTATAAGTAAGAGAACAGGCTTACATAGACCTGAAGAATTGAGTCACCTGAAGAGTTGTAGAAGAAGAGAGAATTAAATAATTCCCAACATATACTCTCTTCTCACAATATCATTGTCTGCTATGTGACTTCTTTATAGAAATGTGTCAGAATCTACATCGAGTTGATCTCTTGATCCTAATGAGGCTTGAAGTCTTCCAAACCTAATTAAGGGAAATGAAAAGGTAAAGGAAGAAAGAAAGCTACCTATGCAGATCTAACAAATTAAATAACATATCTATACCACATGCAAACTACAACAGGAGAAGATTAGAAGTAGAGATAACCAGTAATTCACAAAATACCAAATCCAAGAGAGAAGCCAAAAATAAAAGCTATAGACATATTTATATACACAAAACACACACAATTTGAGTAACAAGCAAGGTGAACTAAATAAATTAATGTAAATAAGCATACTTGATGTAATAGGCATCATTGACTCAATGGATTGGAATACAAGACTGAAAAACACCTCTATCTATATATAATATATTTTAAAAAAAGAAATGGATGTATAAAAGTAGGAAGGAAATAGCTTTAAACATAAAGAAGGTATATGTATTTGAAAAAAAGAATCCAGGATAGAAGAATCATGGAAAACAGCAAGATGAAGCTCAACAGAGGGATAAACATACATGATATTGTCACAGGAATAAGCTACAGACAACTTGAGAAAGAAGAAGTAAATGAGGAATTTAGGACATAGATCACTAGCCTTGAATGGAGGCAAAATATATTTGTTGGCTTCATTAATTCAGATTAGAGTTCTACATAATTGCTAGACTTCTTAAGTGTCTGTCTCTCTGACAAAAGAAGAACAGCTAATCATTTCTTAATGAGGTTACTGAAAGTTTTATCCTTTAAAAGACAGAAGAAGTAACAAGGTCAAATTCTATTAATGTTGTGATTCTTACCAATGGGGAGAACCTGATTTCTTATATTGAAATTGTGAGGATGGGGATGGGGATGCAATGGGTAAAGGATCATTCTAGGTTAGGAATTGTGCTTGAAAGTGAAAAGAAAGCTAGTGCCCATAGGCTACATTGCTGTCTTGAACATTTCCCAAGTGCAGGCCAGAGCAGATTAAAATGGAATTCAGAAATATTTAACACAACAAATAAAAATAAAACAGAACAAATACAATATTCATAAGCTGTTTTCTAAGTCAATACAAGGATCCTTACATGTGCTTAGTAGTCCCCTTTTTGAGTTTGACACCACTGATCTAAAAGGTTACCTTGATTTTGAGAAAGCAGATTTTAAAGTTTGGGGAAGCAATAGATAGGATTCTGCAGACTAACATTCTAAAAAAGATCAGATGAAAACTGTAGTTCTAAAGATTTCTGATAACACAAACAGGAACTATTTCAATGAGAAAAGAAAGAGACATCTAAATGTATGAATGCACAGTGAATTCTTCTTTTAGATTTTTAAAATACAGATTCAGAAGGTAGAAATGAGGATAAATATGTACCAATGCCAGAGAGTATGAAGTTTTTTGTAACAATTGTGTCAAATTCATTAATATTCAGAATGGGATAAGGCTGCCAAATAATTCTATGGAAAAGATGATGATTAAAAATTAAAAAAAAAACTAAGTTAAAAAAAGAAGTTCAGAGAAGAGAAAAATCCATGCATCTGGGAGAATGGGTGACTATAAAAAATGATGGTCAAAAATAGTATTCAACTCATTTTACCTATGTTTTGTGAAAAAAAATCTTCTATGAACATAAAAGGAGACAAAAAAAGACTAAAAGAAATTGAAACCCAAGAAAAAGAGATAAGAAGAGAATACTGTTTTCCTCCATTAGATTAAGTGACTGTAACTAGGCAGATATTATCTGCATACTTTGAAAAAAATTGTCAAAAGCTTAACCATGAAGAATTACATGTGTCATGAAGAATTGCAGAAGGGCAAATGTCACAATTGAAAAATAAAAGAAAAGGTACATTTGGAGAGCAATATGGAATTATGCCCATAGAGTTATTAGAGTGCCTATATCCTCTTAGCTAATAATATCATTATTAGGTCTGTTTCCCAAGATAATTAGTGGAAAAAAAGAAAAGAATATATTTGCCCTAAAATATTGATAGTATCTCTCTTTGTAATGGCAAAGAGTTGGAAATTGTGGGCATGCTTGTCATTTCGGGAATGGATAAACAAGTTGTGGTAAATGATTGTGATGGGATGCTACTGTGCTGTAAGAAATTATGAGCTCACTGGTTTTAGGAAAAAAAAACATAGAAAGACTTGCATGAAATAATGAAGAGCATAATTAGCAGAACCAGGAAAATGTTGTATACAGTACCAGCAAAATTGTTTTAAGAACTTTGAATGACTAAGTCATTTTGAGTATTATAAATACTCAAATCAACTACAAAGGACCTATGAAGGAAGATGTTAACTGCCTCCAGAGAAAGAACCAATAAGTAGAAATATATATAGTAGGGTTCTATATATATGTGTATTTGTATACACACATATACTTAAATATATATATACATGTGCATGCACATTTATACACACACACACACACACATACACACATACTCATGTATTTATTCACACATATATTTCTGTCCAATGGTAGCCATCTCTAGAGCAGGGAGTAGAGAGGGAGGGATTTTTTTTTAAGTGCACAGCAGAGAACAAAAGATAATGTACAAGGAAACATAGAAAATAGGATAACTTTGAAAATGATATGTAGTACTTATAGCTTTTGAAAAAAGTAAACAGTGTGAAGTGTAAATTCATCATTTCACATTAAATCCTCCTTTTAGATTGTGCTGTGTACGTGGAAATGTTCTTTCTTTCCTTCTTTTTTTTGGTCTTTAAGTATTTAAGTTCAAAATCAATTTAAAAAAACCTAATTTATGGAACTAATTTATAACTTGACATCAACATGGGGAAGGTCTCTATTTGATGATCCCAGGAACTAGTCATTGTATCAATGACTTTGTGTCTATAATTTGTATTAAGGCATAGATGGAGTTGTCACTTTAGTGTTAGTTAGGTAGGGCTAGCTAATATTTTGGAAGAAAAAGTCAGGATGAAAAGAATTTCTAGGCTGCAATGAAGTCTCAAATATAATAATATGAAGTAGAGTAGATAAATATGAAGATCTACAGGCATATTAAAAAAATCAATGTGTCAAGTACCAAATAGGTAAGATGGTACAATTCAAGAGTTTATGTGGAAAAAAAAGAATTTATGTGAAAGAGTTCTGGAATTGTCATGAATTACAAGCTCAATGAGTCAACTGTATCTCATGACAACCAAATAAATGAATAAATTTTAGGCTACTCTATATACTCTAGTTGCTACTCTATAATCTTTTATAACTATTCTATATTCTCTAATGCCTTTGGAGATATAAGACATGTAGACAACTGTAGCTACGTTTCCTTTCCTGTCCCTCCTATAGTTGCCAATTTGGAAAACTCATTTATTATTAGAAAGAATCAGTTGTTGAATTATAAATGATAGAAATATTGGGGAGAAGTGACTATTATGGCTCATATACATTTTCATTCATCTAGTGCTTTTAGGAATAGTGAGTGAGTTGGTAATTAGGTGGAAAAGTTTGATTCTGAAGCTTTTGGTGGGAAAAAACTATTCTTTTTCTTTGAACTCACTGGATTCTTACCCAGATCCCTATAATTAAGGTTGGCAAATATTTTCATACCCATTTGCAAATAAGGGAATAGAGAAACCGAATGTTTTTTTTTTCTCCCCTAAGTCACATGGTGAGATTCACTGGTTTGAACATCTGTCCTAAACAATACTTATGCTGCTGAGCATATGTTAGCATTTGCAGGAAATTGGATTCCACCTTTTAGCAAATAAAATATGTCACTTCACAGAAGTCAAGCAATATTCCAAGTTGAGTTGCCTCATTATGAATATTATAACAGGCAATAATATCAATCATTAAACTGCCTGCAAGCAGGGAAATATGAATGAAACCTAGATGAAATGACCATTCAAGGTTGTTGTTTTTTTTTAAGTTTTGAAGAAAACTCTACCTCACAAAATTATATTTAATTGAATATTGCAATACACTCCAGGTAAAGCCTGTGATTCCAGCTTTCTGAGTTGAGTATAATGAACAGCTAATTAAAGAAGAGATGCATTTTACTGAATGGAAGAATGGGGGGGAGTGAGAAATCATAATGACTAAATGTGTATTGTCATATTGCATTTGTCATTTCCTCTGAGGTATAGTTGTCTACTTTTGCTACTAATCATTCCATTGCAATTGAAATCTATTCCTTGATACATAGTTAAACAATGAATTTAAAGTAAATTCAGTCTTGATATTATGATGAAAATGTGAAAATTTCATCTGGAAAATTAACAAGAACAGACAGAACTTCAGCCAATATTGATGACAAAACAAAGCAATGCAAAACAAAATAGAATTTCATGGCATAAAATTAAATCAATTCTGAAATCGGTGAGGCTTATTTCTTTCCTTCATATTCTGAAGAACACTGCTCACATAGACTCCTTTCCAGAAAGTGAGAGAATCTATTTGTTGTCCAATGTCTCAGTTCTCTGTGAGGATTACATCTGAAATGTGGGAGTTCCTTTGTGCTTTCGTTAATTCCAATTTTTAATGACTCTCTAAAGGATTGGAACCTAGTGGGGTAGAGGGAGACAGGAAGGACATCACAATATAAGCCTCTGTTTACAAGTAGAAAGGGCAAAATATCTGTACCTACATTAGTTAGAAGCTCAAGTCTTGTCTTTGCTACCTAACATGGATTTATATTAATCATCTCTTCTATACTTCAACAGCTTATCTATAAAAATGAGAAAGTGGTTGCACTTGTGACCTTATAAATTTGTGAACAAAAGCCTTTGAGAATAAGTCTTAAAGAAATCTTAATTAGACTGTTCTTTTCTGGCTCATATCAGAGGCAGAGTGGCATAGCAGTTAGTGCACTAGACTTGAAGTGAGGACATATGGGGTCAGATTCCAAATAGGTCATTTATTAGTGGTATCACCAGGACAAGTTAATTAAACTCTTACAGACTCAGTTTCATTATCCATAGAATGATATGATAATAATACTTGTTCTGCCTGATATTATAAATAAAGGCATGTTTCAAACCATAAGATGGTACATAATTGTGAATTATAATTATCTATATGTATTAGTAAAGGGATATATTATTTTTCAGGAATAGTGCAATATTGATGAGAGAAAAGAATGAGTTCAGGCATGAGATATGTTGAGCTCCCCACTGCTATACCCAATTTATACTTACCCCTTCTTCATAACAATACATTAAAGGTACTTTCTGGAGAACCAAGGATACTTGATAGCCTAAGGATGATTTCATAATACTTGTACTGATATTTAGCACATTTTTAGGTATGTTATCAAGCTTGTAAATAACTCTCCATGGACTGAACCAATATTTTCCATTATGTCATAGCCAGGAATACAGCTGGAAACTAGTAGTTCTTAGGTGACTGAGGAATACCAGTGTGATTTTTTAAGCTAATTGTGCAGAGATTTTTAAAAACTCCTATTTTCCTATTTTAGGTCACAAAGATAGATTACTATAATTTCTCATGCCTGAGAGGGGATAATTTACCTCAATATGAATATAATTAAAATTATATACTATTTCCTTATGGTTCTTTATTGCTCCCTTCTCACTTTCAGAAATGCACCTTCTGATGATCATACTGAGCAGTAACAGGGACAAAAAAAGGGAACTTAAACACCAAGGCACATAGGCCTAGAGATATAACAAGAGACTTTGGGTTAAAATTCACAAAACCTCCCCATTGAGCAGTTAATTCTTTTGTTGAACTAATGGAACCCTCAAATTAAATAACTTCTCTCTCTTCCAAAATAAATTTTGAGTTAAATGTGATTTTAATGTGACAATTTTCCATAGGGTATTTGCTAATTACTATTACTAGCTATTTAAAACCCAACCCAGTTTATCATAAAGTGCATGAAATGGGTATGTGGGAGTAACTAAAGAGATTTTGAACAGTGTCATCACACATGATATTGACAATGACACAGGAGTCTTGGAAGTCATTATTTAAAGAGACAAAGTACAACTTTTTCTTCTGCTCTAGATAGCAGTGAACTCTGTCCATGGTATTTATTGGAATCATAGGTATCATAGACATATTACACCATAAGGGATATTCTGAAGACTTCTCAGTTCTTTTCAAAGGACATATTTATGTAATACTCTAGTAACATCGCCAGGAACCATGAGATATTTAGTCATTTATTTTTAAAGTCAAACCTCCAGAGAACATTTCCATCTGGTACTTAATCTGCCTCATTCACTAGCTGTTCCCTAATGCTTCTCCTGGCATCTCTTGACAAACAGAAACCTCATATATTTACCTTCTGGTCTGAAAACACAGGGATTAGTAGCTTTACCAATTATTCCCAGTGAGCAAAATAGAATTATAGCAGAACAAATTTAACTCCACCTCTGAAGGTTATATACCTTCTGCTTCATGGAGCGATCATCATTTTAGACCTTGCCTGGCCCCTAATAAAAGACAGAGCAGGTATTATCCTGACTCTGCTGTTCATTCTAATTTAGATTTATGACTACAGTGACTCAAGAAATGGATCTTTCTCAACCTACATTAAAGTATTAGTTTCCATTTTATCCAAGAATAAGATTCATTGGCAAAATTCCCAATCCCACAATATGATGGGAAATAAATTATATACATTTGAATGGCACTTTTGTACATTCTTAATTAAGAAATGGTAACCATCTTCTGAGGGAATACATTTTATTTAGCAAGTTGAACAGATTCATTAGCCTCTATAAATTTCAAGATTTAACAGGAAAGATGGATTTATGGTTGCTGTTAATTTTTCTCCATTGTCTTAAAAAAAAACTTTGACTTTTTGATATTGATTAAGAATTAAGGGTCCATAAATTTTTTTCTTGCTGTACAGGGGTAACTACCCTTTTGATAATTTTAGTGTAAAATATTTAAATGTAGGTAAAACATGATGGCTAAGCAATTCTTATAATGTATAATAGTAGATTTACTAGAATCACAACAGGTACAATATTGTCTCTTTATGCAGTTAGGCTTAAATTATGAGACAATTCATTTAAGATCTGTTTCTTGATCCCAGTGAATATAATTTTGACATTTGTTTGGATGTGATTTGGATAAAGTGATGCCCAAAGGGATACACATTTGGGAGAGCTAGCTTTATAAAGTGGGGGTGAGCATTGAATTGGAAATCAGGTAACCTGGGTTCTACTTCTGACTCTGTGGCTACTAGCCATACCATTTAGCAAATTACTTCAATTTTTTCAGTTCCAATATCTTCATTTATAATATGAGACAGTTGAACTAAATAATCTTTAAGAATTCTTTCAGGTCCACAATTCTCTGCTTTTGCTTTTGGCTGGTAGGAAAATTTCGTCCATTTTTACGATAGTCACTCAAAAATAGTTATAATTTCAACAAAACTATCATATAAATGTCGTGAAACCAAATATAATTATTTTCTATTTTGAGAGAAAAGATAAGGAGAGGAGTATATGGTCCCAGGATCAGTAAGAAATTGCATATATAGGAATATATCCTGTGTATTATAAGACAAAACACATAGGTAGAAACATTGAACTTTGTTGGTAAACAAAGCATACAGCATGATGACTTGCTCAACAACTCTATATCAAGCTATCTTGGATGCATGGAATACTTAGACATTCGAGATTCATTTTCCTAAAATTAACTTTGAAAGATTTTTTTTTTTAAAGGAAGAGGTCTTGCATGTATTTGAAAGTTAGTTTAACTCAGAATTGTCAAAACCCTTTGGTGACTGAATGAAGCTATAAGGGAGTAAATATTTTTTAAAAAGTGGTAATTGATGGGGCAACTAGGTGCTTGGTCCTGGAGTCAGGAGGACCTGAGTTCAAATCCAGCCTCAGACACACAACACTCACTAGCTATGTGACTCTGGGCAAGTAACTTAACCCCAATTGCCTTAACAAAAAAAAAACAAACAAACAAAACAACAACAACAAAAACAAAACAAAACAAAACAAAACAAAACAAAACCACATGCTAATTCAAAACTCAAGCTCCTGACCTTCTGAAAGGTGGACTGGTAGACTTCCAGGCTCAGAGGTAAAATGAGAGGGTGGGAGGGGAACATGTGAAGAGAATAAAGTGGTAGATTATTGACTGGGCTCCTGCTTCTTATAATTATTCATTTATTCACATATATGCCTTCTTCATCTTTTTTCTGGCAATTGGGCTTAAGTGACTTGCCCATGGTCACACAGCTAGTAAGTATCAAGTGTCTAGTCTGAGACTGGATTTGAACTCATGTCCTCGTGACTTCAGGGATGGTACCCTATCCACTGTGCCACCCAGCTGCCCCCAACTTCTTACTTACAATAAAATAGAATACAATTAAATAGAAGCTTTGACCTATTCCATTTCTAACATAGACCAATTCATGTCTTTTTAGGTAGTCTTTGGATTCCTAATGGTTTACCATATTGGTATTGGACTTGGAACAGGCATTGAAATGGTTTCAGGGCTCCTGTAGTTCAGAATTCCTGGGCTCAAGTTATCCACCAGAAAGCATCCCAAGTAGGAAGGATTACAGGTTTATGGCACCACACCCAGTTTACATAATGTTTTAAGAATTGCGAAACACTTTGTATAGGGAAAATTTTAAGTTAGATGTTTCAGACTCCAAGTTCAACACCCTTTCCTCTACATATTTTCTCCTTAATTAGCCAGCAGTATCTGTTGCTACCAATTATTATTCTTGCCAAACAAAGTGAGGTCACATGCTCTCTCTATCTCTCTCTCATATATGCATATGTATGTGTGTATGTATATATGTATATATGCACATATGGATATAATTAGCAACTAGAAATTTATATATATACATATATTTCTATTTGCTGATTTGATTTGCCTTTCCTTTCCCACTGAAAAATGGTATTGTTGCTGTTCAATTAACAATTATGCATTGCCTAATATGTATTCAAGTAACTGGTTTCAGTTAAATTTTAAAATGGATATTATGTAATCCATGTGTTGAAGACCTGACTTTAGCCTTTGCCTTAGAAGCAATATTTTTGTGTCTCAGGACACATAGCTGTTTGTTTTAATGGATTTACTTTTCACTGTCAATTACAAAAGATTTTAGTCAAAATGAATTTTCCCGTTTTCTACTGTTGCACATCAGTTTAGCTTGTCTAGTCTTATTTCTTAAGAGACTATGGCGATACTTCTGTACCATGAAGTTTTTCAAAGGAATTCTAATTATTTAGTCTACTCCTATACATACATACATACATACATACATACATACATGTATATATATA
>NW_020954569.1:8082866-8091140 GCF_900497805.2 Vombatus ursinus | reverse complement strand
TATATATATATATATATATATAAAATTCACCCTTATATTTAGAAGTGGTGCATTTACACTGAATCAGTCAAGGAGCTAGTATTTGTTATTAAGCATTTATTTTGTTGCAGTACTATGCTATGTGCTATGATAAACAAAAAAAAAAGGTAAGGAAATAAACACAAATTGACCTCAAGGAGCTTACAGTCTAAATAATATATAAACAACCATATACAAAAAAAAAGTACAAAAAAAAGACATAAAGATAAATTTTGGTTGTTTCCAAGGGATAAAATAAAGATTAAGGAGAACTGGAAAGACTTCTTGCAGAAAGTGGAACTTTAGTTGAGATTTGAAGAAAGTCAGTGGAGCCAGGAGGCAGGGTAGAGAATTCTAGATGTGAGGAACATCCAGTGAAGATGCTTAGAGTCAGGAAATTAAATGTTATATGAGAAGAGCAGCAAGGAGGGCAGTGTCACTGTATTATACAGACTGTGGAGAGGGGAGAAAGGTATGAGAAAACTGGAGAAGTAAGAAGAGGTAATGTAATCTAGGGCTTTAAAAGCCAAACAAAGGATTTTATATTTGATTCTAGAGATAAAAGGGAGCCACTGGAGTTTACTGAGCAAGGGAGTGATATGGTCAGGCCTGAACATTGAATAGATCAGTTTGACAGCTAAGTGGAGATTGAGTTGGAGTAGAGAGACTTGAGGCAGGAAAACTAACCAGTAGGCTAATGCAAAAGTCCAGATATGAAGTGGTGATGACCTGAACCAGGATGGTTACAATGTCAGATAATAGAAAAGGGCTTATACCAGAAATGTTATGAAGGTAGAATCAACAGAGATTTATCATTGACCACATGGTCAATGGATGATACCTAGATTGAGAGCCTGTGTGACCAGGAGGATGATAGTACCCTCTAAAGAAATAAAGAAGTTAGGAAGAAGGGAGCATTTTAAGGGACAGAAAAGGAATTCAGTTTTGGATATGTTGAGCTTAACATGTCTATAGACATTTAATTCAACATGTCTAAAAGGCAATTAGAGATGGAAGTGAAGCAAGAGGTTATAGAGTTGGGCAAGTAGATCTAAGAGTCACCTACAAAGAAATTATGGTTGAAATCGTGGAAGCTAATGTGTCCATCACATGAAATGTTATTGAAGGAAAAAAAAAATGAGTGGACCAGCCAGAATTTTGGGGGAGTGCCACTCTAAGCAGGCATGTCCTTGTTGAATATCCAGCAAAGGCAACAATGAAAGAGCAGTCAGATAAGGTAGGAAGACAATCAGAAAAGAACAACGTTACCAAAAACAAAAACAAACAAACAAAAAAAACCAACTAAACTAAACAAAACAAAAAATCTGGAGAGAAGAGAGTATCAAGGAATACAGATTGATCAGCAGTGTCAGAGGTTACAGAGAAGTTAAAAAGGATGAATGAGGATTGAGAAAATTACAATAGATTTGCTAATTAAAAGATCATTAGTAGCTTTGGAGAGAGGAGGTTAGGTTGAATGATTATGTTGGAAGCTAAAATGAATATTTTAAAAGAGTGAGAGGAGCAAAAGTGGAATTATCATATACATGTATATATTTATGTATGTAGATGTATGCATGTGTATACACACATATATACATACCTACATATATAAATATTGTATATGGCCTTTTCAAATAGGTTAGCCAAAAATGAAGGGACAGATATTTAGTGGTTGTAAGGATAGACAGATCAATTGAAAGATTTATTTTTAAGGTTGGGGGAGTGATGGGCATTTTGTGAGCAATAGGAAGCATCTAGCCAGGGAGAGATTGATGATAAGTGAGAGACCATGGATGATAAAAGCCATCTCAGGAAGAAGATGGAATGAAGTAGAATTACATGCATACAGGGGTTAACTTTGCCTGGGAGAAAGGCCATCTTTTTATGTGATACTGGGGTGAAGGAGGAAATAGTTGCAGAAAGCATATAAGTTATACAAGATGAGAAATGGAGAAGAGAGGTATTCTGTGAATAGTTCCACTTTTTTCAGTGAAATATGAAAAAAAAAAAAAGGCCCAGTTGAGTGACTGGGGGAATGGGAAATGTGGGAATTTTGAGAAAGGATGAACATGTTTTAGAAAGCTACTGTGCTAACTAGAGTAGTGAATTAGCTATGGACACGTAAAAATATTACTTTCCTATAGTGAGGGCTCAATTGAGATTACATAACACAAGCTTGTAGTGGACCCAGTCATCATGGTTTCATGATTTTCTACACCTTCATTCAGCAGCACTCAAGTAGAAGGAGACAAGAGAAAGCAGGAATCATTGAGTAATCCATGCCTGGGGTTTGTATTATAAACATCTTTAAAAGAATAAAAGGACAAAGGACTCTAGAGAAGAGAATGACATAGAGTAGAACTGTTTCAATTACGGTGGGGGTAGAGAAGTGGGTGATAGGAAATGAGTCAGTTGAGGAATTGAGAGGTTAGGGTATTTAAGGGGCTGTCAATACACATGATGATGTCCTTTTGTATGAGGCCAGGATTTGGGGAGGAAGTATAAATGATATATTTGTTGCATATATAATCATAACTGGAATGCAACTTAGACTTCTTTATTCTTTTGAGGGGTGTGGAGAATTTTCTCAGTCAAATTGCTGGACTTATATAGGGCAGTATCTGAAACTTGATGTGTAGAAAACAACAGGCCCAGGCATCCCAGAAAAGATGGGCCCAGAAGAATGCTTGTTGGCCGACTGAGTGGATAAAAGAGAGGGGGGCCGTGAGTAGAGGTCTTAGTAATGCAGACTCACAAAATATCTTTAACCTGTGCTAACCATTCCTCTGGGGAACCTTTCCTGTGAGTAAGAATTAGAAAAGAGAACCCAGATTGACTTCTGTTTAATTTATCTACACTGCTTAATTTCAGCTGTTCCAGCTTTTTTTCCTTATTCTTCCTCACCATCTGATGCTCCTACATATTTCATCTAAAGATGCTGAAATATAGTTGGATTGCATGACTTCACAGGGTCAGTATCATACATTTCTAAAACTGTATGATTCTGTAATACAAAATGGACTTCTTGAAGGAATGATACTGAGTCTGCTGGAGGCTTTTATTCCCAATTTGAAATATTTTAACATGAGATTCATAGGTCATGCTGATGGAATATGCTCTAGAGAATAAGCTAACATCACTGACAAGTTCTAATGTCAATGATAACATAGTTATGAGAAAGTTTTATTTTCTTAATTCTATAGAATTAAGGGTAAAACCACATGTAAACATATTGTCTATAACTATTTAAAATTTTATTAATTTGAGGTGTTTCCCATATGCTTTTATCCATTTTATGATAATATGTGAATCACAAGTTAGAAGTACTATTTCAGATCCTAATAGTTTTTTTTTTAAATCATGGTCAAACAAACAACAACAACAAAAACTCTACACATTCCATCTGTATTTCTTCACAGACAGGCAGCCAAGAATCTCTCTTCTTGGTACATCCAGAAGAATACAATAAAGGTGCAAATAGCCTACATCTATCAGAGTCATCAGGGTTAAAAGTCAGAACTTCATAAACTTTTAAAATGGATCCAGAAGAAGAAAAAAAAATATTCAGAACAAAGAAATAAATGAAATTTCGATTATGATCTTCAGATAATGTAAAATGGCATGACCCTTATCTCTTAAAGAACAAAGATACAGCAATATAGCAGTTCTTATTGAAAGTCTAAAGGACTTTATACCATAGTTGGCAAATAGATTTATAGCTCCAACATAATGTAGTACAGAAAATATATCCATATATCTATATATATAGATATATAGATACATAGATATTTATTACTGAAAGAAAAAGAGAGAGAGGGAGAGAGAGAGAGAGAGAGAGAGAGAGACAGAAATACAGACACACAGGAAGCCAAAGATAGACAGCAATAGATGAGAGACACAGAAAGACAGATGAAAAAGGGACAGAAAAATAGACAAGAGGGAAATAAAAGTGAACAAATAGGAAAGGAGGGAGAGAGAGATTGAATAAGAAAAGAATAATGGTCAGTGTTCCCCAAAGTCAGATGTCATGTCATGACCACCAGATGTTTGATTAACTATATGTAGTGTGTTCCAGGAAGCTATTAATGAATAAGAGCCATTTCCCTCCTTCTCTCCTCCCTCCTGTCACCTGTTTTAAAGAATGAGTTCCACAATATAAGTACACATGTTTGGGTTGTGATTTGCATGAAGATCTCATTACATTATTTTTCCTCCACAAATTCATACCTTATCTGAATTTCTTGATTATTTCTTTGAGAGCACCATAATCTTTCTAAGTTATCCAGAGTGATGACTTTGGTGTCATTTTCAAAACCTCATTTTTCACTCAACTCACTGATCCTAGCATTTGCCGAATCTTGTTTTCTGTATTTCCACAATATGTTTTCCCTCTGTACCCTTTCTCTGCTCTCACATATAATCCACGTCAGTCCTACATTACCTCCCTTCTGTATTACTGAAATGTTCTGCGTCTCCTTACTCCAGGTCTCTCCCTACTCTGATCCATTCTAAATACACCTGCCAAAGTGGTTTTCCTAAAGCACAAGTCTAAACATTTCATATAATGTCTTCTCTACCCCCCCACCCAATCAAAAAACTCTGATGTCTCTCTATTGATTCTAGTGTAAAGTATAATCTTATCTTTCATTTGAAATATTTCATAACCTAGTCCCAATCTCTCTTTCCACCCACTGCATGTGGTCACGGTCACACATTCTACCATGCAGCTAAACTGACCTTCTTGTAGCTTCTAACATTTATATAAAAGCACTTCTAAGATATTAAAAAATGAATAGGATATTAAGCTTGGATACCCGCCATTAATCAGGGCCACATTAAAAAGAAGAAATGGATTTATATTGAAAACTTCCTGCTGATTTGAAACCAGGGAAAATTGAAAATAAATTGTCTCACACACAAGGTAAATTTATCCAGTAGGGTCTGGATTTGTAACCATTCTGTGCTTATAAAATAACTGGTGCTTATGCCCACATTAGGGAACAGAACTACCTAACAATAACCTGGGGTTTTAGGTTCTAGCTTTTTACTAAGAAAAGTATTTCTCTTGAGGGCTTTTGTTGATCTCTCATACTCTCATGTAGCAAACAAAGGACATTAAGCAACTTAAAGGCAAGATTAGTCATAGACATTTATTAAATTAATATTAAAAATCTGGCATATGCAGTCTTCTAACAAAAATTAAAACATATACACACATACAAGTGTAAGTAAGGTAGGGGCCAGGGATGAACAACTCCTCCTCAAGTCAGATTTTCAGTTAGAACTCCTGCTACTGGTATGAGGGCCTGGCAAACAAACAAGCAAACATAAGAAGAACAGACACCTTTACTCTTGTTCATGTAGAGATCACATCTCATGGCTCTGAAACAAGAAATGAACTACAAGTGTCCGTGCATCAAAATTATTCCATACTATCACCAAACTGGGAAGAAGTACAAATCTAGAGTATTTTGTGGCCATCTCATCCTTTGCCCTTAGTATACATATTTTCTATTTTATATATAGAAATGTACACATAGAGAAACATGACTTTTGATAGAATGTTGTTCTGTTCAATGAGTGTTATATTATGAATCTTTCAAAAATAATGTAAAAAAAAATAATCTGCCTTGCTAGTTAAATTGATCAAATTAACTGTATAATTACTAAAAAAAAATATTATTTAAAAGTTGGCCCTCTCTCAAAGATAATATAGAGGAGTATTTTTAAAAAAACAAAACACACTACATCTCATTGTTCTTAAGATTACTAATGATGTTTTAATGAAAGAAACAGGTTTCTATAGCATTAGTAAATAAACATATTTTCATTTAATCTTTATGTCATTATAAATGTTTATTTTTAATATATTTTATAAACACATATTATGATAGTATAATGACATAGATATGTGATTTGTAAATAATTCAATTCATCTAAATTCATCAGGAATACAACCTCAAAAATGTTGATATATGTGTAATCAAAAAAATTTTGAGATCAACGTAGGTAACTCTCAAAGAGTACAAGATATAAAATAGATGCTGATATTCACTTTGCTTAAAGTGTTTACATCCTAATGGAGGTGTGTATGTGGGGTAGGAGTTACAAAAATTTATTTACTACAAAATAGTTTAAGTATGGTGAGAATACCAAACAACTGGAAGAATCAGGGAATACTTTGCTGATATTGACCCTGGAAGTGTCTCCCTCAGACTACCCCCACTTTTCCTGTATGCAGCTTGTTCTTACAATTTGTTTTTTTCATGGTCTCTCCGAATTAGGGCTATCTTTTGCCTTTCTTTTTAGGTGCCTGGCACTTAGTAGGTACTTACTGATTTATTTATGTACTGATAAGGAATTACAATGACAAAGTTGAGGAGGAAGTGAATTCCTGGAATGGGAGAAGAGTTTATACAAGTACAAAGAGACAGAAAGAATGTTTTCTTTCATCATTTGGTAGTAGTCCAGTTCTCTCTCTCTCTCTCCCTCTCTCTCTCTTTTTAAAACATATAGCATTAAGGAGAACAATACAGAAAAGTTGGATGTTTTATCTTATCTTTATTTTTGAATACTAAGCCAATTTAGTGACTGATAAATACAGTCACTTAATAAGTGCTTGTGGAACTGGCAAAAGCCTTCCTGAGACTCTTGGGATATAGTGCCTTAGTTGAAACTTACTAGAAAGAATAAAAATGTGAATGAACAGTTTCCATTTTGAGGATTGTCACCATAGAGAAAATGACTGTAACATATAGTAATAACCTCTTAAGGAGATAAAAAGAGAGAATTAACAAGAGTTCATACTTTTATTCCCCTTTGTTTCTCTCTACTTGTGT
Source organism: Vombatus ursinus (assembly GCF_900497805.2). Taxonomy (NCBI): domain Eukaryota; kingdom Metazoa; phylum Chordata; class Mammalia; order Diprotodontia; family Vombatidae; genus Vombatus; species Vombatus ursinus. Next base: position 8,084,280 of record NW_020954569.1, on the reverse strand, counting down.
CTTTGGCCTCAGGCAGTCTGTGCCTTGGCTACTCTGCTCCCATATTTTCCCTGGCTCCATCTCTCTGTTTTTGTGATATGTCTCTTTAAACATCAGCCCCTTTATATTGTTAAATATTTGGTTTTAATACAGATCTGCTTCACACACAATTGAAAGAACCAATTCAGGGACCATTAATCTAGAACATCTCTCACTCTCTTCTTCACCTCTTACCATCTGGCTTCCTACCTTGTTATTCCAATGAAATTTTTCTCTCTTCCTGTTCCACCCTGCTCAGGGAGTCTACTGATACTTGATGCCTGATTTCCAGTCTTGTCAGAAGACAAGAGGAGTCAGAACCACCCTCTGACCAAGCCCCTTGTACCTTCTCTCTCCTTCTGAACACTAATTGTCCCCTGAGGTAAGGCAGCAAGGGGCCAGACCTACCATCTTCCATCTGTGCCAAAGTAACAATTTCCATCTGCGCCAGTACAACACAATTCCTTCCTCCTGCTGCTTGCCTGACCTACCAGCTGGGATGTAGAGAATCTCTGATGTAAAGAGGAAAAATTTTCCTTTCACTTCATGCCTTACATCTCCTGCTTCACCTGTCCCTTGAAGGAGGAGAATCAGGGAAGTTGATGGGGAATAAGACTTCTTTCTTTGCCATGGAAGTTCAATTTCCATCTACTTTTCCTGCTTAATTTCCATCCCTTTAGAGGGAAGAAGAACAGTGTGGGGAACATTTTCCCCTCTAGGTCTTCAAGTGCGAGCCTTTGACTGAATCCAAATTTCACAGAATAAATCAAAGGCTGCACCCAAGGACCTAGAAGGCCACATGTAGTCTCAAGACCGCAGATTCCCCATCCCTGAAATCTGAACATATACCCTTCATCTCATACTGCACTTAACTTCAGCCCAGTCTTCAACTTCTTTTGGGAAGTAGAGTAGCACCTTTTACTCAATGATGAACATTCTTATTTCTGGTCATACTTGGTATACCTGGTCATACTGATGCGGTTTAGGGGCTCAGGGGTCCTGGGACCCCAAAATCACAAAATGCAGGTCCTGCCTGAAAGAATTTGACCCAAACCTTCTTTCAGCCAAAGACAAGGTTTATTAGAATATCCATCGTATTGGGCACACTCTTAAGGAGTTTGAACATAGCTAGATTATAAGAATCTGACCAGTGGCTAGATTTTAAGAATCTAAGCATCTTAATGAAAACAAAATGGACCTTATATAGAGAAACACTATGGGAGGGATCTAGGAGTGGCCAAGTAGTCTATGAGGTAATAGAATCCCAGGGACCTGAACCACATGGCCAAGGGAGAATGTAGAAATGGCCTGGGGCCATAGGGAGGTCCACAAAGAAAGGCCAATTAATGGGATTATAGCCTCAGGGGAATGCCAGAGATTTGGCCATGTGGGAAAG
>NW_020954569.1:8082347-8082730 GCF_900497805.2 Vombatus ursinus | reverse complement strand
GGGGGCACATTGGCTGATACTTTCTATTACCAACTGTAGGTAAATGACCTGTAGTCTGGAAGACACAAATCTGACAGAAAAGACTGCAAGTCCCATATATAAAGCAGGGACTAGATTTGGGGCCCAACTTTGAGAGGATAAAACATCCTTAGTTCTGTTGGGATTCAGATAATTCAAGTTTCCAACTCTGCAGTATCAAACCCACCTCATAGCCAGACTCAGGAATAGCCAGGTGGGTAACATTCCCTTTCAAAGGAACATAATGGGGAAACTGAGCCAGGAGGATCTCTTAGACTGAGGCTAAAATTTTCCTCTCAGCTTCTCCCAATGCTGACTTCCCACCTGTATCACCTTCTCTGAGTAGCTTGTGGCATTTCTCTCAG
>NW_020954569.1:8082234-8082300 GCF_900497805.2 Vombatus ursinus | reverse complement strand
TGCCTTTTGATTATCAATGGATTATGACCCATCAGACAACTCAAAATAAAATCCTATGAGCTTTTA
>NW_020954569.1:8081239-8082072 GCF_900497805.2 Vombatus ursinus | reverse complement strand
GACAGAAAATTCACCAGTTTGATATTTGAAATAAAGCCATTACCAATCAGGTGACTTCAGTTTTGTTAAATGCACTTCCAAATTACACAGAGAATCAACATCTCATCATTAACAGTTAAAAGTACAAATTTAAAAGAGCATACTTACCCAAGTTCAGAGGCCAGCTTCTTTACCTTGAGTAGGATGTGCTGAACCTGGGTGATGGTTCCAGGCAAAGGTTGCCCTAGGGCCCAAGGCCGTTACCTGGGGGGCCCAAGCAGTAGCTGGTGCCCCTCTCCCTTCCTTCCTTTCCCAGGTGGAGGAGGGCAAAATCAAAGGTGTTTCAAAACTCCCTAATGATCAATCACAAAACCTCCAGAATATGCCAAGATATTTTTAGCTGTTCTAACTTTTCCCTGTAACCTCTATGAAAGAGGATGCAGAGGTGTAGAGGGAAGGGAGTAAGTAAGCCTCATGGAACCAAAAAGCAACTGCAATTTTCCACAATTCCCTAGCACTGAGGGAATTAACAAATACACTTCCAGATAGGGTGTCCATCCTTGTCCTCTATGCAGTGGAAGGTGTACCCAGTCCATTGCCTTGAACCGACCCAGTGGACCAAGAGCCTGAGAGTGTCAGTCGCAGTGCTAGACAGCCTTATAACTGTCTGCCAGAAAAGCACCTCCAAGCCTTGGTCCTTGGAGAGCAACCCCAACTGCAGAGCAAGAAAGGAGGGGAAGGAGGAGGCTTATATACCTTCTAGTCTTGGCTGGAGAAGAACTTTGGGTTAGGCAGTTTCCCTGTATGGGCCATCAAAATGATGCGATTTAGGGGTTCAGGGGTCCTGGGACCCC
>NW_020954569.1:8076644-8081229 GCF_900497805.2 Vombatus ursinus | reverse complement strand
AAGTCCAGGGTTTTTCCTTTCTGGGGCCCAGATCCCAACCCCATCATTACTGCTCTGGGCCATCATATGAATCCTATTCCTCACTCTATCTTTAAATTCCTTGTGCCCATTCCCTTTCAAACTCAGCCCAAAGATTCAACAAAATACCACTCAAACCTTTCACTATGTCCTCTAGAATGCTTGTTCTATTGGCAACAAGACTTCATCCTAAATCTTTTTCCTCTGCCGCTCCTTCCATCTACTAGCTATTACAGAAACCAGGATCCCTGAACATGATTCAGCCTTCTTAGCCACACTTTGCAATACTGATTGCACCTTCATTCATTCCTATAGGACCCTTGGTCAAGGCAGGGGAGTTGATATACTTTTTATTTCCCATTGACACTTCCAGGTTCTCCCTCTACTTTTCCATCACTGTTACCTCTCCTCCATATATTTCATATCCAAAATCCAATGAAAAGCCAGGTAGCTATTGTATACAGACTTCCAAGTCAATTCCCTTCCTTCCTCAATGAGTTCAGTACCATAGCTCATAATTTTTCTCTTCTCAAACTCCTGCCCTCATACTAGGGAATTTCAGTATAAATAATTTCTCTCCCTGAAACATCTTAACCACTCAGTTTCTCAACCTACTCACTTTCCTTCACCTCATCTCTGCTACACGCAAAGTAGTCATATCTTTGATCATGCCATTACTCATAAATGTACCTGCTTTATTTACATTTAAGGACTTTGAAATGTGTTTATCTAACCATAATCTATAGACTTTTCACCTGTCCCTCTACTTTCCTTTACAAAAACCTATTTTTTTCCCTACCAATCCCTTTGCCTTTTAATTTTAATTCTCTCCAAGGCCATCTCTCCTGCGCTAGTCACCCTCTCTCTTTTTTTTTTCCCATCTTGACCACTTGGTGAACCAATTCAGTTCTACACTGTCCTCTGTGGAAGAAAACCAAGAAAACTGCATTGAGTTTGAAGAGCAGAACCCATATAGTACCCATCAGTCTTAACCCAAGGGTTCTCCACTCCAATAACTGGGTTAGGGATTTCCCTCCCCTTTGTCCTCTTGCTCACTTCCATTAAATGGGTCAAGGGCTTTTCCCCTTGTCTCCTTGCTTAATTCACTGAACTTCATCTTGCTAAAATGTCTTTTTATTGCAATCTAATTTCGTTTACATGTATCACTCTTCCCCTTTCTTAGAAACTGCTCTGCTTCAAGTTTTAACCTAACCAGGAATTGGTTGGCATATACTACAGAAAATTACCTGAAAGCTCTCTCCCAAGAGGCTTGATGAAAATGCTTTTCATCTTGTTGTCTGTCCAGTCAGGCAAATAAAGGTTCTTGGCTTCACTCTGATATCTCCCAACTGTTACTCACCAACTCTTATCAAGAATCTTGGGTGAGTATTAACATGTTAACACTGGATTTCACTACTCTTCCAATGAATTTCTAGTTTCCTTTATCTTTTCTCCAATTATACCCTTCCAAGTGTCAGTTTTGGGTCACTCCCACCATTTTACTTCTTCACTCCTACACACACATAAAACACATACACACACACACACACACACACACACACTGCTCATTGAAGCTTAAGAAAATCATGCAACTCATATGATTTCTTCCAGTACAAACTTATGTTCTACAATCTTGACTGAACCCTCACTGTTGGCAGACAATCCTTCTGTATATGCCTTATCAACTCCCTACTCCATTCTTCACAGTGGCTCTTCCAAACCTTTTCATCTCTCCTTAAATCTCTCATAGCTGCCCTTTCCCTTAGCTTCTCACATGAGAATATTGCCTCATATTTTATAGAAAATGTGGGGGACACTCACCATGAGTTCCTTCTTTTCCCTCTTTTCCTTATCTTACATCCCTCATATACCATTTGTCATTATATCCATCTGTACCCCTATCTCAAAGGATGAAGTTGACCTTAAAAAGGCTAATTACTCTCCCTGCTCAAGGAAGTTTATTCCTTACTGTCTTCTCCAACAGATTGTCCCCTCTGTCATCACTACTCTATCTACTATTTACAAAGATACTCAAGTCTCCCTCATCCTCAAAAACAAAAACAAAAAAAAAATAAAAAATAAAAACAAAACAAACAAAAAAAACCCAGAAAAACAACTTTCCTTTTATCCTCCCATCCCTGATATCATCCTAAATCTTCTTTTGTACTTTGTGGCTAAACTCATTAAAATAGTGATCTGCAATAGGTGCCTACACTTTCTTTCCTCTTACTCTTTTGATAGCTCCTGATAAGTTGGCTTCTAACCTTATCATTCTACCAAAACTATTCTCTCCAAATTGCCAATGATCTTTTAGTTTCCTTTCCTTCCCTCAATTCTCAATTTCCTTGATTTTTCCATGGCCTTTGATAACTGTTGAAATGTTCTCCTTGGTACTCTCTTCTCTGTAAGTTTTCAAGACACTATTTTTCTGGTTCTCCTACTTATCATGCCACTCCTCAGTCTATTTTTCTGGTTCTTAAACCAGATCATGCCCTCTAACCATAGGTTTTCCACAGGACTTTGTCCTGGGCCCTGTTCTCTTCTCACTCTCAGCTACTTCACTTGGTGATCTCATCAGCTCCAATAGATTTAATTAACATTTCTATGTTGATGATACACCAGTCTGCCTATTCTGCCCCAGCTTCTCTGCTGATCTCCAATCTAGTATCTCCAACTGCCTTTCAGACATCTCAGACTATATGTCCTTAGACATTTTAAACTCATCATGTTCAAAGCCAAACTTATTATCTTTCCCCTTAAACCTCTCTCTATGACTCTATAAAGCAGCACCATCTTGTTGGTCATTCAGGCTTAAAATCTAGGAGTCTGTTGCCAGGGCCTGATTATTTCAATTTTGTAATGTTTTTGGAATATGTTTTCTTTTCTCCTCTGACACAAGCACTACTCTGTTGCATACTCTTATCACCTCACAACTGTATTATTGCAATAGCCTGCTCATGTGTATGTCTGATTCCTACCTCCCCTCTCAAACACAACCTCCAATCAACTTTTTTTTTTTTTTTTAGTGAGGCAGTTGGGGTCAATGAGTTCAGTACCATAGCTAGTAAGTGTTATGTGTCTGAGGCCAGATTTGTCCAATTAACCTTTAAAGTGGTATATATTCCTAAAACTCAGATTGACCATACCTTGTAATCCTCAATACAAGGACACTGGCATGTTGGGTATTCTATAAACAAGTCACCCCATCTTTCAGTTCCAATAATTTTCTCTGTCCCCCTTACCTACAAGGCTCTCCCCTTCATCTCTGCCTACTGTCTTCCTTTAAGTCCCAACTAAAATCCCATAAAAAAAAGCTTCCCAAGCCCTATTAATTCAAATGCCTTTCCTCTTTTATTTCCAACTAATCTCATATATCACTTGTTTATGTATATTTATGTGTGTATTTTTATTTTGTTGTTGTCTCCTTTATTAGATTGTGAGATCCTTGAGGGCAGGAACTGCCTTTTGCCTCTTTTTTGTATCACCACGGCTTAGCACAGTGTCTGGTATATAGTAGGTACTTAATAAATATGGATTGATTGAATTACCTCAGAAATCATATAATCTAGCAACTTTATTTTACTGATGAAGAAATTAAGCTCTGAATGATTTACCAAAGGTAATTTCAGTATGGACAGCTTGATGGATTAGTGGACAGAACATTGAGCCTTGAGTTAGGAAGACCTCAGCTCAAATCACTTACCAGTTGTGTGACCCTGGGCAAGTCTCTTAACCTCTGTTTGCCTTAATCCATTGGAGAAGGGAATGACAAACTACTCCAGTATCCTTGTCAAGAAAACTCCATGGAGAATATTAGTATGCTATGTTCTACGGAGTCATGAAGAGTTGAACAAAACTGAATGAATGAACAATAATAATCACAGTGTCAAAACTTGAATTGGACCCTGTGAATTAAATCTATTGAATTGATGTCCATATCTGTTGTTTCTTCCCCCTTCACTATGCTGTCAGATCTCCTGAGTACACTTACCTGATAACACTATTGAGAGAAATCTAAGAATTAATGTGTGAGGAATCATCAGTTCCTTTAAGGTTCAGGAAGCCAAGAGTTGTGTATAGGAAGACAGCATATTGCTGACATTGATCCAATAAGATCAGAATGACTGATGTAGATAAAAGAAAAAAAATTATAATGTAATTTTGAGAATAGAAATTCATTTTTATCAAGAAATTTGTGTTTTTTTAACTTTACATTACTTTTCCAGTTCAGTGATACACTACTCATACACCTAAAATATGCTCATTAGACTCTCAGTCAACAGAAGAGCAATGTATAATACAATAATATTTCAATGTTTTTGCTTAGTAAAGTACAGGGTATCCCAGCATCTTAGAGCAATTGTAATCTTATAACTACATCAAGACTTTTTGGATGTTTTGTATAATAGTACTTCTGTTTGAGTAAAATAATTTTTGATTATTGTGAAATTAATTCCATCTTATTTTTGTCATGATCATAACTTTTTTCTTCTCTGTCTCTGTTTCTCTGGCTCTCCTATTTCTGTCTCTGTCTGTCTCTCTCATTCTGGATCTGTCTCTCTTTGTC
>NW_020954569.1:8065687-8076570 GCF_900497805.2 Vombatus ursinus | reverse complement strand
AGAGAGAGAGAGAGAGAGAGAGAGAGAGAGAGATTTATTAATAGAATACTTTTACTTTCCCTTTCCTGCTGAGCATATTGTTGTAGTAAGGTAGCAGAGTAGGATACACAATATTAAGGAAAATATTTTATTCTTCTCTTATTGCTTTTTTTGTAATTTTTCAAAAAGACATTTTAATCTTAATTTACCCAAACACATTTTCAAAAATAATACAAAATGTTATTGCCTGTAATGAATCCTTTGATTCATCATGTCCTTTCAGTACAAATGCAGTACAAACATTTTACAACACTAATAAATAATTACTATCTAATCTACCTTTCAGAGAAAAAAAATCTGTATTAAGACAGAAATATGAAATCAATTAATTGGGCAACAATCTCATCTTAACTTGTTTCCTCCTAACTTTTCCACTGTTTTCACTGGTCTTATATCCTTCACTAAACACAGTGGCTAGGTTAACTAGAAAGCAGAAAAGGGAGGCCAGATTTCTTTTTTCCTGACCCTGACACTAGTTGGCCAAAATTACAACAGACACAGTAGAAACTACTCATGTAAGAGAGGATATAAGTAAATCTTCTACCACTTTTGCGTAGAAGTCATGACTGTAACCAGCTAGACAGTTCTGCTAGTGGTTATTTCATTGCTCAGCCCCTTGATTGACTTTCATTACTTCGTAGTTACCAGAGGTGAATCTATCCTATTTTCAAAGCCTGCAGGAGAGAATATTCTACTAACCTCCCTTGGTAATCTGTTTCAGAGTTCAATAAAATCTTCTGTCAGATCTTCCTTTTGTTCAATCTAAATAACTCCTGCTGTGATTTAAGAACATTTCCTCCCATCCTAAGATCAGTGGTGATGAAGAACAGATGGTTTTTATCCTTCTCATCATAACCTTTCATATATTTGAAGGTTACTATTAAAAGGCATTCCTTTCATCTTCTATAAAAACAAGAAGAACAACACATTAATCTTGGAATCTTTCATTTTAGAGATGGCTGTATGTTTCATGCAGTCCATACACTTATTGCATAAGATATACAGTTTTCGCATCCATTCCAATTATACAAACATTGAAAAATACTGCATACTTGGTAGTACTTGGCCATAAGATGCTTGAATTGTAGGGTAGAGATATAGAATGGCCACTGTCAGTTCTGACCCAAAGAATGTCTATAATTTCAATGATTACCTTATCTTCTACATAGCCCTGGAGAGACAATAAGATACAATAGATGGAGTAATGAGCTGGAAACCAGAAATCCTGGTATTTCATCCTGGCTCTGGCACTAAATAGGACTGTGACCTTGGGCAAATCACTTTACATTTCAAAGATTTGTTTAACTCATTTGTAAAATGAAGTCATTGTCCTATATGGTCCATAAGGTTCCTTCCAGCTCCAAAAGTCAATGATTCTATGATTCTGTCTTTTTTTTTTTCAGCCACCATATTAATCATTTTTATCCACAGGGGATACAAATCAATGAAATTCCTGTGGATAAAATTGAGAAATGAATTGTACAAAACTTATGCAGTTGGGATAAATATGTATCATTGATGTATGTATATTATTATTTCTGTGTGAGTGTTGACTGAAGAAAAACTATAAATATTCAAATAAATCCCATAAATGATATATTTTTATTATATGGCATCATATTGATGCCTTAGTGTTATTTTCAGTCTCAAGTATAAACAGGAAGATCTTGACAGACTCAGAGACTTGGAAGAATTTGGTGGGTGATTTAAAACTCACTTCCAGGGGCAGATGAGGGAAACCATCATTTCAGTATTCTAATGTATTCATCTATTTATGTCTGTATTATTATCTTGAGGGAAGTGAAATAAATCTTTATAATTCACATTTAACAAATTAAACTGGACAAATCATAAGAAAAATAGAATGCGTCAGAATCCTTAAGGAATTAGATGTATACTAAAATAAAATCTTTATAGCTGTTCTTTGGATGTGACTATTAATAAGTAAATTCTGTGATTTTCCTGATGACTTTGGCTAAGTAAGTATACTTCATATCAATTTAAATAGTTAGGAATTTTTAAAATCAGTTTTTTTTTATTTTAAATGAATGAATTAGATACAGTCAGCAAGTTGAGAGAGGATTCTAGAGAGTAGTAGCAGGACACACATTCATCTCATTAAATAATTGAACTTTATCCTTTATCTTTTTTTTTTACAATTTAGAATTTACAGAATCACAGAATTTCAGAGTAAGCAAGTAATTCTGAGGTCATTTATTTCAATATGCAGCTGAAAAAGTATCTGGTCTTTAATATCCCTTTCATTAGCCAGAGTTCTTGAGAAACTTAAGTGAGTAGAAATCAACTGTCTCCTATAGTACCCTATTTCTTTTCTTTGCTTTTGATAGCTCTACTGCTTGTATTTTTTTTTAATGTATATCTCTCCACTTTTGTCCACTATTCTTATAGCTACAATGGGGATGTTATATAAGGGAAGGTCTGCTCTTGAGTAAACAGATGCTACTCAGAGTTTCCACTTAAAGTACCCATACTGTCAAGGTAAGAAAGACATTAGATATCAAGAGCCATCTTATTTAGGCATGAAAAGGATAATGACTGATCAGTGTTTAAGGAGGTGGATTCCCCTTCACTACCACCTGAATCTGCCGAGGCAGACTTGTGAAGATCAGAAGTGACAGTAATAGCCAAATACTCTCTAAACTCTGACGAGCAGACATTCATAAGGAAGTTGGGTATGACCACCGGGATTCTTCATTTACATTTTGCTTTTTGATGAGAGCTTATCCAAAAGCTACCTATTCCTTTTTTAACTACATTTTGATTTACTTCCTAATTCCCTTCTGCCTAGTAAGATGGAGAAGAAGAAAGAAAAACTAATTGTCTTTTGTCAACTACTATTAAAAAAAAAAAGGAGTCTGAGTTGAGTTCCTGGAGCCAGAATGGTAGAATAAGCAGCAAGTAACTGTAACTCTCCCATATTCACCTCAAATCAACCATAAAATGGCACCCAAAATAAATCCTGGAACAGTAAAACCAGCAAAAAGATGAGGTGAAATAATCTTTCAATCCAAGAAATTTGGAAGATTGCCAGCTGCAACATTAAAGTATTGGAGGCCATGGACCATGATATTTCAGAAGGCAAAGGAGCTAGGAACCAAGAATCAGTAACTTACCTGGGAAAATTAAGCATAATACTACAAAGGAAAAATGGTCATTCAATGAAATAGACAGATTTTGAGCTTTCATAAAGAGAAGACCAAAACTAAACCAAAAATTTGACCTACAATATCAAGACCCAAGAGAAGCATAAACAGGTAAAAAGGGAAAAGAAAACATAAGTGATTCAATAGAACTAAACTATGTATATTCCTACACAGGAAGATGATACTTGTAATTCTTAACAATTGTATCACGAATAGTACAGCTAGAAGGAATATACATAGACTGTGGGTATGGGTATAAGGGGAATTTGAGGGAATGACATAAAAAAATGTTAAGGATGAGAAAGAGGAGTACAATGGGTGCAGAAGGAAGGGAGAGGTAGAATGGAGCAAATTATTTCACATGAAGAGGCACGAAAGACCTATTACAGTGGGGGGGGGGGAGAGAAGAAGTGAGGATGGGTGAATAGCATCACTTGAACATCTTATCAGTATTGACCCAAAGGGAATAACATACACAATCAGTTGAATATAGAAATCTATCTTACCCTACAGGGAAGTAGGAGGGGAGGAGAGCAAGTAAGGGAGGTGGAGGTAACTGACAAAAGGGATGGCAGATCAGGGGAGTTAGCAGACAGAAACAAAACACTGTTGAGGAGGGAAAGGATGAAAGGAGAGAGGACAAACAAGAAAAAGAATAGGATGGAAGGAAATACATAGGTAATAATCATAACTGTGTATGTGAATGGAATGAACTCTCCCAAAAAATGGAAGCAAGTATCTGAGTGGATCAAAAAACAGAATCCTACAATACGTTGTTTATAAGAAACGCACTTGAAGCAGAGAGACACACAGAGTAAAGGTAAGGGCCTAGAGCAGAATCTATTATGCTTCAGCTGAATAAAAAAAATAATAAAAAACAACCCTGATCTCAAAGTTAAAGCAAAAAATAGGCCTAATTAAAAGAGATAAGTTGGGAAACTTGCTTAAAGGTATCATAGACAATGAAACAATGTCAATACTAAATATATATGCACCAAGTAGTATAGCAGCCAAATTATTAAAGGAGAAGTTAAGTGAGTTATAGGAAGAAATAGACAACAAAATTATATTGGTGGGGGACTTCAACTGTCCCCTCTCAGAACTTGATAAATCCACCCAAAAAATAAACAAGATAAATTAAGTAGGTAAATAGAATAATAGAAAACCTAAATATGATAGACCCAATTTGGCATGATTTAGACATAAAGAGTGACACCATCAGCAAATTAGAAGAGCAAGGAATAGTCTACCTGTCAGATCTATGCAGAGGGGAAGAATTCATGACCAAACAACAGATACAGAGCATGACAAAATGTAAAATAAATAATTTTAATTACATTTAAAAACTTTTGTACAAACAAAACCAAAGCAACCAAGATTAGAAGGAAAGCAGAAAGCTGGGAAACAATCTTTACAGCAAGTGTCTCTGAGAAAGCCCTCATTTTTCAAATATATAGAGGATTGAGTCAAATTCACAAGAATACAAGCTAATTGATAAAATGTCAAAGGATTTGAATAGGTAGTTTTCAGATGAAGAAATTAAAGCTATCTATAGGCATATACATCATTTTTGGTTAGAGAAATGCAAATTAAAACAACCCTGAGGTACCACCCTCATACCTATTAGATTGGCTAATATGACAGAAAAGGAAAATGATAAATGTTGGAGAGAATACTAGAAAACTGGGACACTAATGCACTGTTGGTGCATCTGCATTCTGGAGAGCAATTTGGAACTGTTCCCAAAGAGCAATCAAACTGTGCATACTCTTTGATCCAGCAATATCACTATTAGGTCTCTATCCCAAAGAAATAATAAAAAAAGGGGAAAGGACATACAATATGCAAAACTATTTATAACAGCTCTTTTTGTGGTAGTAAAATATTGGAAATTTAAGGGATGCCCATCATTTGGGGAATGGCTGAACAAGCTGTGTTAAATGAATGTAATGGAATACTATTGTGCAATAAGAAATGATGAACAAGTAGATTTCAGAAAAAAAATAACAACATGGAAAGACTTGTATGAAATACGCAAAGTGAAGTGAGCAGAACCAGGAAAACATTGCACACAGTTATCAGCAATATTGTTTGATGATCAACTATGAATGACTCAGCAACACAATGATCTTTCAAGACAAGTACAAAGGACTTACGTAGGAAAATGCTATCTATATTCAGATAAAGAACTGAATACAGATTGATGAATATTTTTCTATTTACTTTTTCTCTCTCATGTTTTTTTTCCTTTTGATCTGTTTCTTCTTTCACAACTGTGAGTAACATGGAAATATTTTTGCATGATAGAACATGCATATACTGTGTCAAACTGCCTGCCATTTTCAGAAGAGGGGAGGGGAGAAGGGAGAAAAATTTGGAACTCAAAATCTTGTGAAAATGAATGTTAACAATTTTTTGACATGTAACTGAAAAAAATATTATTAAAGAGAAAAAAGTGGTCATTGCCTCAGTTTCCCCCCTCACAACTGTTAACCTTTTGATACCTATGTTACTTCAACTTACACTAGAAATTGGTGGTCTTGAATATAAGCAAATATGATTATGAGGGGCAAGTGTTAGAAGTGGGAAAGATCTCTTCCTTAAAAAGAGAAGATATTTTTCCCCTTGGCAGAAGCTGGGACAGGAGTAAACCTATGGCTAATGAGAAAGAGAACATTTGAATGATCACTCCCTACTATATATAAAGATGTCCATAAGGAAAAGTGAGCAAAGAAAAAGCATATAGAGTGTGAAGGGCATGGGGTAATAGGCACCAAGTATTCCTGACTGTGGTATTACTTTGGCTGGGAAGCCAAGCCTGGCATCATTCTATACTTGTTTGCTTGGTGATCTAATCTAATCAGTATATCATTATAATTTCTATGCTTATGAGTCTCAGATCTATCTATTTATCTAGCCCCAAATTATCTCCTGTTATCCAGTCCCATATCTCCAACCTAATACTGGCCACCTAGAACTAGACATTATATAAACATCTTAAGCTCAACATGTCTGAAGCATCTGGTAACATTTCCTCTAAACCCTTTCCCTGTTCCAGGATTCTCTACTACTGATAATACCTATCTGCTATAATCTATAATAATCTACCTTTGAATATCTCTCAGATGTGTCCCTTTGTCACCTCTGAACCTACCTCTATACCAGTGGGGAAGAGAATAAGCATTTATATAGGTCCCACTGTGTGCCAGGCACTGTGCTAAGTGCTTTTTCCTTTTTTTTTCAAATATTTTTTACAAATATTTTACAAATATTATCTCATTTTGTTCTCATAAGAACCCCAGGAGGTAGCTGCTGTCATGATTCCCATTTTACAGTCAAGGAAACTGAGGGAAACCAGGTTAAGTGACTTGCCCCAGGTTATACAGCTAGTAAGTGTTTGATACTGGATTTGAACTCAGGTCTTTTTGATGCTAGGCCCTATGTTCTAAACTCTGCACTACCCTCAACACCTCACACTTAGATTATTGCAATAGGTTGCTGGTTGGCATCCTTGTCTCCAGTGTTTCCCCACTGCAGTCCATCCTGCACTCAGGTATCTGAGTTATATTTTTAAAGGACAAGTTTAATTATGTCTCCATTCCTATTCAATAAACACCAGTAGCACCCTATTGTTTCTAGGATTATATGTAAAATACTTCTTAAAACTTTGGAACCCTGCATAAGCTGGATCTTTCTTACCTTTCCTGTCTTTTCCACATTTTACTGATCTCAAAATCCTCCCAGTAGCACTTGCCTCCTTGCTGTTCCTTGAGTGTTCCAATTCACTCCAGTCTTCTATCTCCATACATTTCATTCGTTGTCTTTCATGCCTCAGAATTCATTCTCTCATCTTCTTCACCTCTTTGCTTCTATACCTTCCCTCCATTCTCAGCTAATGATTCTCCTTTTGTAAGAAGTCTATACTGCCCCCCCTTAATGCTAATACTTTCACAATGAAATTACTTCCAATTTATCCTTTACCTGATTTGTTTGTATATAGTCATTTGCATGTTGTCTGCTTTTTTTAGATTATGAGCTCTTTGAGTACAAGAACTATCCCTCTCTCCTTTCTTTGTATTCCAAGTACTTAGTAGCATGTGTGGCACCTTGTAGGTGCTTAATAAATTTTTATTGATGACATCTGTTGCTGAATGTGCTGGATTTATAAAGACTCAGAGCAACTGAAGCACTGAGGCTTCTGTTTAATTTGTCTGTTGTTAGAAGGCTTCAAGCAATGAACAAGAACCATATCCTGCATTTCTAGATGGTACTTAGCTTGAATCATAAATCTGCCTCTTCCATCCATTTATCTTAGTCCTACTTTCTGGGGCCAAGTAGAACAAATGTAAATTTTCTTTGGTAGGTCAGGTCTTCAAATACTCCAAGATCTACTTGATGTATCTTACACCATCCCCAATTATTCTCTTCTTCAAGAGATATTTCAGTTAATACTCAAAGAATGATAGGCCTTTTACTGCCCTACTTTTATTCCCTTTTCCTGGATACTCTCCAGCTTATCAAAGATCTTCCTGAAAAGGAGAGAGAGACACACACACACACAGAGGAGGTATGTAGGATAGGCATATGAGTTGATAATTATTAATAGTCTTGGTCATACTTTTGAGGAAAAATATGAACTGAGATTTTTTAAAGTATCATTTTATCATCTTTTAGACTTATTAAACTGACAGAATGAATAGTAAATTTTAATACAATATTATTTTATGATGAATTTATAATTGTTTTGTTTTGCTATATGTGTTGCTCTCAATCATGACCTGAGAGAGGTTGATCTGGGCAATCTCAGATAATTGCTATATTAGAGGTCTAGTCTAGACTGTCTCAGAAAGCTCCTTTCACCACAGATTCTATACCTGAAGACTGATTCTTCAAATGAGGGGCTAATTTGGGAAGGAAAAATGAAGGCAGCTTCCATTTTTCTTACAAGTCCAAGTACTAATATCCAAATACAGAAAGTCTCAGAGAGCCCTAAAATGAGGCACACCCACCCTTTCTGAGCCTCAGAGGCTTACCTGAAATTAAATCTCTCTTTTCAAACTGCCACATCTATCAAAAGCCTTCACAGTTGCAATTCTCTTCACTGAAAGTACTGATAGCATTCTTCCTCCTCTTTATTTCTCTCCATTATATGCTAGCTTTCCATGCATGTATAATGTATATAGTTATCATTCAGCAAACATTCACTGACAGCCAGCTATGTGTCCCAAACTCTGTTATCCACATGCATTACTGGCTCATGTGCAAAGGCATGGAAAGAACATAGCAGAGGAAGACCTGGGGTCAAGTCCCAGTTCTACCACATACCACATGTAACCTTGAACAAATTATGGCACCTCTTTGACCTTTTCTCCCCACACATACCAGATGAGGTGGTTGGAATAGATATTATCCAAATTCCCTTTCTGCTCTAAAATTTGATGAATTTGATTCTGAGAAGACATAAGTTTAATTCCATGACCCTACACAGCTCAGCTCACTTCTCTGGGTATCAGTTCTCTCATTTTCAAAATAAAGACAAAGGAATGAAATTGGATTTTGTAATCTTAAAGATCCTTTGAAGCTCCAATATTGAATTTTAGTATTTGGGGAGTTCTTTGAGAACAATTGTATGCAATGAACAACTTGTCTCCAATTTAATTTCAGATGGAGAGAAGGCAATCTGCCTCACCAATTGAGAAGAGCTATATGCATTCCGCAACCCTTCACAGCCACTACAGAAAACCCACAGAGGCCTGTCTTGCATTCAGAGCAGAGATGAGTCTGCTTTATATAAATTTTATTAGAAAAAATAGAAAAACTGCCATATTTCAAATTTTCTTTTATTTTTTTCCCTATTATACATCAGGCATCGTGGTCCAGTTTATAGATATGCTTCTGAAGTTCTGTGATCTTAGAAATACAGATGGATTCCCTCAGAGTGAGAATATCAACCTATTCACACCCCCTCACATAAACATCATTGCCCATGTCTTGTAACATCTTCCTGAGGCATGCACCCAATTGCTAAAGAACTGCTTTCTTTTGATCATTCCATGGGAACATGTAGTGTGCTTTCAGTTATCCCTAAGTACCATTATAAGATAGGTCTACCACCTATTCAGATTATACATGTCCTGGTGGAATTCCTCACAGTAACACAACAAAGTTTATAGCTGATGTCTGATGACATTTTCTAAAAGTGAATAAACAATATTGGACCTTAAAAATAATCTGTGGAGCAATAAATAGCTAAAATCAATAGTAATACTTTTCAGTTTACTTTAAACATCTATTATGAAATCAATGCCAATTCATTCCTGAAAACATGAAACCAAAACCAAATTAAAATTCTACTATATTATTGTATCCATTGCTTTTCTTAAGCCAGGAGTATTGAGTGGATTAAAGAAGTGGTCTCAAAGAATTCTTCTTCTTAAAGTGAGGAGAAAAAGGCTTTTAAAAGAAAAGCATGGGGGCGGGACAGCTAGGTGGTACAATGGATAGAGCACCAGTTTTGGAGTCAGGAGGATCTGAATTCAAATCCGACTTCAGACACATAACATTCACTAGCTGTGTGACACCTGGGCAAATCATTTAACCCCAACTGCCTCACCAAAAAAAAAAAAAAGTGTAAGATGGGATGATAATTGCCTATAACATGCATAATCAAATTTCTTCTTAATCAGCTTAATTTAACACTTCTTTGGGATCCAGCAATTTATTTTGAGACACAGTTACTAGTCTGAATGATGAGAACCATCTTCTCCATTTTGTTTGCCTTTCAAGAGATGTTTATTAGACTGGAACTTCTGTGTTCAGGTCAATGAGGCAATGCTAAGGGTTTCATTTTTTTCTAGCATCCCTTACTGCCTTCAGGTCAAGCTGTTTGCAACAAGAAAACCATGTATAGAGGTAGTTTTCAGTATCTGAGAACAGGTGGTCTGAGCTATGATGTCATAGTTTTTGCTCATTACTTTCTCTGTTTTGGGGCATTCTGTACCCCAAATAGCAAAAAAAAAAAAAAGACATGACTGGCACCTCAGTGGAAGAAACCAAGGTCTGGCTGAAGGATAAACTAAATAAAAATGCATTAAAATAGGATAACATTTTATTATTCTAAAATGGTGGAGGGCATTGAGCCTGCTTTTGGCTTGCTAATGAAATTAAGAATTAAGCATTCTTTGCTGTGACTTAGGTTGATTTAAATATAATTATATTGATTGCATCAGGCCCAGATTTCAAGAAAAGAAGATTGAGTTTTGATCACAGAAGTACATCCACATTTTCCTGTTTGGTATGCAAGAGAGCTGCAGTCCCACTATTTCTTTCCCTTCTTTCCTGCCTCACCACTGTATCCACATTCAGGGAATCTCACTTAGAATCACAACTCTACCTAGAGGGAAGAGACAGCTCCCATGTATGTCAGCTGCTTACTTCCTTAGTGCTTAACTGTAACGTGCATGACATATGCTTATTGTCTGGGGCAATATTTTCCCCTTATGGGCCTGAACACAGAAGTTCCAGTCTAATAAACATCTCTTGAAAAGCAAACAAAATGGCGAAGATGGTTCTCATCATTCAGACTAGTAACTGTGTCTCAAAATAAATTGCTGGATCCCGAAGAAGTGGTAAATTAAGCTCATTAAGAAGAAATTTAATTAAGCATGTTATAGGCAATTA
>NW_020954569.1:8050320-8065650 GCF_900497805.2 Vombatus ursinus | reverse complement strand
TTTTTTTTTTTTTTTTTTTTTTTTTTTGGTGAGGCAGTTGGGGTTAAATGATTTGCCCAGGGTCACACAGCTAGTGAATATTATGTGTCTGAGGCTGGATTTGAACTCAGATCCTCCTGACTCTGGTAGCTTATGTTCAATATTGAATCAAAATGAGAAGTCATTTAGCTATTAACAAAAGGAGATATATTTAGCCATAGCAGGAAAAGGATATTCAGTGATAGGAATTGAGGACAATCAGAGTTGATTTAGATGAAAGAAGGATCCATATTTTCTCATCAGAAATCTCCTGAGATTCCTTATGGCTGTTTTACATTTAGTCAACCAGGAAGTAAAGTTGATATCCTAAGCCTTTAGTCCTTAGAGCCAATCAAGTTCTGAAGTTGTTGTTATCACTTTTTTTTAGGCAATTGGGGTTAAGTGACTTGCCCAGGGTCACACAGCTAGTAAGTGTCAAGTGTTTGGTCTGAGGCCACATTTGAACTCAAGTCCTCCTGACTTCTGGGCCGGTGCTCTATCTACATCACCACCTAGCTGCCCCTTGTTATTACATTTTAAGGAAATAAATATTATTCTAACCTTCATGAAGGAAGGATTTCAAGTACTGCTTCTACCACAGTAATGAATTGATGTAGTTGCAGGATGATGGAGATATGTGGGACGTGAAGACCCTTATCAATAAATTCTAGAGACTCAGATGTAGCAAAGAGAAAGATTTCTTTATTAGCTTTCTCGAGAAAGGGCACCCTCTGTCCACCTAAAATGGCTCTGGTGGAAGAGTACAAGGGTGTGCTCAGCAAAGAAAGATTATATAGATCCCTAACCGCAACTCTTCCTCCCTAACCTCCTTCCTCTTCGCTCATTGGTGCAAGCCTTGAGGCACAATCTATTCGCGGCAATCTAACCCAGCAACAGAGAACAAAGACAGTTTCACAAACTTCTCTGGAGAAAAGAAAAGGGTGGAAGTTTTTGCAAGAGTAAGCAGTTTGGGAAGGGGGCGGGTATGGTAAAGTACAGGATGTGTTGAAAAGCATGTTTCTTTACAAGGTCAACCAGCTGCAAATGTTTCAACAGAAGAAGAAATGATTAACTCTTTGAGGAGGCTTAAGTCCTGAGAGATGCTCAGAAATCATCTCTTACAGAGAGAAATGCCGATAACATATTCATAGGTCTCTGGTATATTCAAATACAAAATTGTGTGATGGAATACAATACTTTTGCATTTTAGTCTCAGTTCCATTATTAGTTAATTATGTTTCCTTTTTAATTTTTTTTATTAAAAAGGTCTATTTATTCTCCCACCTATCTCCTCAATAGAATCTCTACTAGAAGAAAAATGAAAAAAAAAATCTTGTAACCAAATAAATAGCCAAACAAAACAAATTCTGCCATTGGCCACGAACAAATATGTTTTATTCTACACCATGGATACATCACCTCAGTTTCAAGATGTGGGTAGCATATTTTATAGTCAGGACTCTGGAATTATGGGTGGTCATTGTGTTGATCATAGTTTTTAAATCTTTCAAAGTCATTTATCTTTATAATGTTATTATAGAAATAATTTTCCTGTTTATGTTTACTTCATTTTGTATGTTTATTACAATCTTCTCCAGATATCTCTGAAATCATCCTTTTCATCAGTTTGTATAATTTTTTCATCTATTCCTTAATTTAGAAACACTCCTTTTATTTCCAGTTCAGTCTCTTGCCACTGAAAACAAACTTCTATAGATATTTTTGTCTATATCAATTCTTTTTCTCTTTCTTTAATCTCTTTGTGTGCCATACTCCTCAAAGAACCGGAGAATCAGGGCAGCTAGGTGGCACAGTGGATAGAGCATTGGCCCTGGATTCAGGAGGACCTGAGTTCAAATCTGGCCTCAGATATATAATACTCACTAGCTGTATGACCCTGGACAAGTCACTTAACCCCATTGCCTAGCAAGGAAAAAAAAATAAAACAAACCAGAGAATTCCTTTGATGTAGCCTTTTGAATGAGTCCAAGTTTTACGGAACAAATCCATTTATAAAGGAAATTTGTTCTATGAAGTTTGGATTCAGTCAATTGCCACACTTGAGAACCTAGAGGGCCACATGTGGCCTTGAGGCCACAGGTTCTACCCAATCAATCCAATCTCTGCCTGTACAAGAAATCCCCTTTCCAACATCCACAACAATTTATCATCCACTCTCTGTCTGAGAACTTCCAAAGCCCAAAACCTCAGGGCAACCGTTAGTGGCAGCTCATTTCATTTTTGAATTACACAAATTGTTAGGAAGTTCTTCATTTTATTAAATAAAAATATGTCATGCTGAAACTTCCACTGACAATCTTAGTTCTGTCCTCTGGGACCAAATAGAAGTAGTCTTATCCCTCCAACACATTATAACCTTTCAAATACTGAAAGATAGCTATCACACACCACCCTATAAACATACACAACCTTCACATATTCACTTTTCAGGCTAAACACTCCCAGTTTTTTTATTTAGCTCTACAAATTGCAAGATTTTCAAGCCTGTAACCATCCTGGTTGCCCTTCACTGAAGGCCCAATCTTTAAAATGTGATTCCTAGAATGGAACACAATACTATAAATTTGATTTGACTGGAAATTTTACAATATCTTCCCTTCTTCAATCTGGACA
Organism: Vombatus ursinus; assembly: GCF_900497805.2. Taxonomy (NCBI): domain Eukaryota; kingdom Metazoa; phylum Chordata; class Mammalia; order Diprotodontia; family Vombatidae; genus Vombatus; species Vombatus ursinus. Next base: position 8,062,998 of record NW_020954569.1, on the reverse strand, counting down.
CTGTTATGTAACCTAAGATCCCCATGAGGTTTTTTGTTTTTTTGTTTTTTTATTTTTTAATTTATTTATTTTGGCTAGGCAGTGGGGTTAAGTGACTTGCCCAGAGTCACACAGCTAGTAGGTGTTATGTCTGAGGCCGGATTTGAAGTCAGCTCCTCCTGAATCCTGGGCTGGTGCTCTATACACTGTGCCACCTAGCTGCCTCCCCGCCTCATGAGTTTTTTTTTTTTTAAGTCAACACATAACACTTCTCACTCCAAACGAATTTTTCACATAAATAGTGCTTAGCCATGTTTTTCCCTGTCTTGTACTTATGTGATTTCTCCATATCCATAAAGGACCAATGGAAATGTTTATAAGTCTCAACTTGTTCTCCTTTAGGATTCAATTTGAAGAAAAGAAAAAAAAAACACAAACAGAAGTTTTTGAGTGTCCTTTTATTTATGACATTCTTTTGAATTATTCTAATCCATATTTACCATTACTTCTGCTGAGATTTCCTTCTGAAACATAAGTTTACCTTTCAGCATGGGGCTCTAGAAAAGTCCCAATAAGGGTGTGCTGTATTTTTTCCCCCTTTCAAGACAACAAAGAGCATGTTTATTCTGACTCTTCCATACTTTTTCCTTTCAGCTTTGCCACCTGTGAAAACTTATCTCTAATTATCTCTGGGAAGCAAGACCTTCACAAACCCTTTAGTCCCACCTTGGGAACTTGTCAAATAATTTTACTAAAGGCACAATATGAGGAGATTCCTTAAAAACGAAAACAAAAAAATTAATGAGCCAACAATTTACTGACAATGCAAGCATTTGTTCTTCACACTATTTTTCTTCTTTGTGATTTCAAAAAAGCCCTTTTTTTTTCTTTTCTATAGTGACATAAATTGTAAAAATGAAAATAAGTTAAAATCTCTTGTTCAGGAGTAGTCCCTGGCACTCTGTGCATGTTTTGCAATGAGAAGGGAGAAAATCTGTGTCATGTTCAAATTTATAGGTTTCTTCTCCTTTATTTGAAAGGAAAAACCACACTAGTGGCATTAAAAAGAACAAACCCCCAAATCTGAAATGTTGCAGCTAAAAATACAGGTCATAGGGCAGAGAGATAGCATGGAAATAAGAGTTGGCTCCCTCTACACATATTAGTGAGATTAAACAATATAGGGTTAAGACAAGGACATAAGGGCATTTGCCTTATTGGCCTCAGGTATGCAGTAGGTAGTATGAGATGTATATCAGCAGGTAAATTAACCTTTAGAGAATCCAAAACACAAGCTTTCAGTGTACCTAAAACATGACCTTAGGGGACTCAAAATAAGTTCTAGGTGGGATCTAAGCATTCCTTAAAACCATCTGGCTTCTGGGGACCATCTTGTGGTCAGACTGACCTACGCCATAAGCTTTTTGGGTTAGACAATTTCCTAGCCACATAAAGCTAGGCTCATATAATGTTAATAAGTGATAAGCAATAATCCACACTGTTCACAAACGTAATTTTCTCTCCAAAATGTGAAGTTCTTCTGTCATGGTCAGTTCATCTTGATTTATTATAGTACCTACAATAAGGACATCTTAATCTTCATAGCCAAAATTGGAACTGGCAAAGTACAAGTCACTTTGCCTTATCAAATTGTAGGAAAAAAATATAATTACCATGACAAATTTTAACCCTCAGGTTTACAGGATAGAATAGGGAAATATATTTTTTGAACATAAGTTTTTCCTTAACCTACATAAATCCTTGAGAAAATGATTGAGTAGTATTTTGATATATCTCGTACCTTGATAAAATAACTTTTCTAATCTTCCTTAGTATTGAGATAACAGGATCCTTCTTAAAAAATTGACACTGAAAAAATAACCATGGTGGGTATATTCTGTTTCATTCTTTCCATATTATCAGCTCCACACTCTAGCTGTCCTTGTTGATCTAATTAGCCTAGTTTGAAGAAAGTCTTAAGGTTCCTTCGATATTTAGCTGGAAAATGAGCAAATGTACAGTAGATCAGCTAATATGAGAAAAAAATGATGGTTTTACATATTTTAGATTATAATTATTAATGATTTTGAGAAAATGAATACTGGTTAATATAATTTACATCTGTGTTATATGACCTCTTAAATTAAAATTGATATGAAATCTTTGCATACGGAAGATTATTAGGATAATTATAATTACTCACACTTACATAGAGCTTTAGAGTTTACAGAAAAAAAAATGACAATAGCTCTTTGAGGTGTTGTAAATATTACCATCACTATTTTACAACTAAGATTGTAAGATATGAAGTTACTTTCCCATGCTTAACTAGCTAGAAGAGCAATAACCTGGACTTATCAACAAGTCTTCTGAGTACAAATCCAGCATCTTATCAAAGTCACCTCCCTGCCCCTACCAAAAACAGCCAGATACCAGAGAGAGGTTAAGTTTTAAATGGTATAAGTGGAAGTTTTACTAAGAAGATTCAAAAATGATATGGAACCATTAGCTCTGCCGAAATTTAATGTATTGAGTAAATAATAAAATAAATAAATCAATAGTTAAGTCTTTGAAAAACTTTAGGAAATAATGGTGAAAATAATGTTAATTATCATGACCTTACTAGATAAGATACTTCACCTTTTATTTCCTACTCTTCATCCTTATTATTTTACAGCTTGGGGAAATCACTTGTATACTCAAATATTTAAACACTCAAAAGAATCTGAGAGCCATCAAGGAGGATGTTCCCTCCTCTAACATGAGACAAATTACAACCTATGGAACCCCGCACATCTCATGCAAGTCTTACCCTTGTCTTCTAAAAAAAATTGCTTCATACAGTTCACAAAACATTATGGGAATGTCACTTAATTTCTTCTGACATATTAAAGATACCATTCTCTACTATTTATCCCCCACTGTGACCATGTGATCATTCTGTCTTCTTTTTTTAATCATATATTCATTTTAATAACATTATTTGAGTTCTTTGTAGTTCCTGATTTATTATATTTATACCTGTTTACGCTCTCTATATTTCTCAAGCTTTTAATTTATTAACATTCATTTTTTTTCAAAATTTTGAGTTCCAAATTCTCTCCAAACCACATGCCTTTCCCTTACCCGTTGAGATGGCAAGTAATATGAAACACATTGTACATACGAATTCCCGCAAAACACATTCTCAAAAATTCCTGCTGCAATGCTTCATGATGCATAGATGGCCTCATGTTTATGAAATTCATGCTGGAATATTGCAAGGATCAGGTAGGTTCATTGTATGGGAAACCTCAGAGTACAGGCCTAGAGTATGGACTGAGTATACTTTCCAAATAATCTGTCTAGGTACAATGAGGCTTATTGCCAATAAAATGGCTCCTTAATAGCGTATTCTTTGGACATGAAACAAAGAAAAAGTTTTAAAAGTTGACTCATAGTCCTGTGCAGTAGAATATGTCCATTTTAAAAATATTATTTTATTTTCCCCTAGTTCCATGTAAAAACAATTTTTAACATTCATTTTTTAAAACTTTGAGTTCCAAATTCTCTCCCTTCCTACATCTCCATCCCACACCTCCATTGAGAAGGCAAGCTATTCAATGTAGGTTATACATGAATAGTCACACAAAACATTTCCATAACAGTCATGTGGTGAAAGAAAACAAAAAAAAACTGAAGAAAAATAAAGAAAGTAAAGAAAAAAAAGGATGCTGCAATCTGTATTCTGACACCATCAGTTCACTCTCTGGGGATGGATAGAATTTTTCATCATAAGTCCTTCAAAGTTGTCTTGGATCATTGTATTGCTGAGAATAGCTAAGTGATTCACAGTTGATCATCTTACAGTGTTACTGTTACTTTGTACACTGTATATTTCACTTTGCATCAGGTCATGTAAGTTTTTCCAAGTTTTTCTGAGAGCATCCTGCTCATCATTTCTTATAGTACAATAGTATTCCATCAGAATCACATACCATAATTTGTTTAGGCATTCCTCAATTAATTGACATCCCCTAAATTTCCTATTCTTTGCCCCTGGAAAAGAGCTGCTATATATATATTTTGTATATATAGGTCTTTTTCCTTTTTGTTTTCTATCTCTTTTGGGATCCATACCTACTAATAGTATTTCTAGGTCAAAGGGTATGCATGATTTTATAGCCATTTGGTCATAGTTCTAAATTGCTCTGCAAAATAGTAGGATCAGTTCACAACTCCACCAACAGTATGTTAATATCTCATTTTCCCCACATCCCTTTCAACTTTTGTAGTTTTCCTTTTCTGTCCTATTAGCCAATCTAATAGGTATGAGGTAGTACCTCAGAATTGTTTTAATTTGCATTTCTCCCATCAATAGTGAGTTAGAGCATTTTTTCATAATGCTACATATAGCTTTGATTGGTTCATCTGAAAACTGTTCACATATTTTGATCATTTATCAAAATCATATATCAATCATCAAATCAATAATTATCAATTATCAATCAATCAAGAACAGGTTTTATTTTTATAAATTTTACTCAGTTTTCTATATGTTTCAGAAATGAAATCTTTATTGGAGAAATGTGTTTCGATTTTTTTCACAGTTACTAATACTAACTGTATTTTCCTCCATCCTATTCTCCTCCCCCCATTTATTCTGTTCTTTCTCTCCTTTGACCCTGTCCCTCCTCTGACCCTCTCCCTCCTCAAAAGTGTCTTGCTTCTGACTCCCTGCTCTTCCAATGTGCCCTCCCTTCTGTCACTCCTCCACTTCTTTTATTCCCTTCCCCTCCTACATTCCTGTAGGGTAAGATAGATTTCCATAGCCAAATGAGTTGGTATGTTATTCCCTCTTTGAGTCCATTCTGATAAGAGTAAGGTTCACTCACCTCCTACCCACCTCTGACTACTTCCTCTCCATTGTAAAGGTTTTTTCCTGCCTCTTTCAAGTAAGATAATTTATCCCATTCTACCTCTCCCTTTCCATTCCTTTCAGTACATTTCTCTCTTACCCTTTAATTTTCTTTTTCAGTATCATAACTTCATATTTAATTCACACCTGTGCCTTCTGTCTATATATATACTCTTTCTAACTGCCCTAATAATGGGAAAGGTCATATGATTTACCCTTATTATCTTCCCATATAAAAAGCAAACAGTTTAACCTTATTAAGTCTCTTATGATTTCTCTTTCCTGTTTACTTTTTTATGCTTCTCTTGAATCTTATATTTAAAAGTCATTTTTTTTTTCAGCTCTGGTCTTTTCATAAAGAATGATTAGAGTCCTCTATTTTGTTGATTATCCATTTTTTTGCCTGAATGATTAAATTCAGTTTTGCTGAGTAGGTGATTCTTGGGTGTAATCCTAGCACTTTTGCCCCCTTGAATATAAAATTCCAAGCCCTCAGATCCTTTAATATAGAAACTGCTCAGTCTTGTGTTATCCTGAGTGTGGCTCTATGATATTTGAATTATTTCTTTCTGGCTGCTTGCAATATTTTCTTCTTGACCTGGGAGCTCTGAAATTTGGCTATGATATTCCTGGGAGTTTTCATTTTGGGATCTCTTTCAGGAAATGATGGGTATATTTTTCTTATTTCTATTTTATCTTCTGTTTCTAGATTATCAGGACAGTTTTCCTTGTTAATTTCTTGAAAGATATCTAGGCCATTTTTTTGATAATGGCTTTCAAATAGTCTAACAATTTTCAGATTATGTCTCCTGCATCTATTTTCCAGGTCAGTTTTTTTTCCAATGAGATATCTGATATTGTCTTCTATTTTTTTTTCATTCTTTTGGTGGTTTTGTTTTATTGTTTCTTGAATTCTCACAAAGTCATTAGTTTTTTTGTTTCTAATTTGCTCAATTTGCTCAATCCTAATTTTTGAGGAATTATTTTCTTCAGTGAGCTTTTGCATCTCCTCCATTTGGCTAATTCTACTTTTTAAGGAATTTTTTTTTTCAGTGAATTTTTGTGCCTCTTTTCTCATTTAGCCTGGTCTGTTTTTTAAGATGTTAATTAATTTATTTGTTTGTTTTGTGTGTGTGTGTGTGTGTGTGTGTGTGTGTGTGTGTGTCCTTTACCAAGCTCTTGGCTCATTTTTCATTATTTTTTTGGATCACTCTCATTTCTCTTCCCAATTTTTCCTCTATCTCTTTTACTTGATTTTCAAAATCCTTTTTGAGCTCTTCCATGGCCTGAGACCAATTCATGTTTTTCTTGGAGGCTTTGGATATAGAAGTTTTCACTTTGTTATCTTCTGAGTTTGTGTTTTGATCTTTCTTGTCATCATAGTAACTTTCTAGGGTTAGAATTATTTTTCTGTTGTTTGCTTATTTTCCTAGCTTATTGCTTGACTTTTAACTTTAGTTAAAATAAGGCTTTGCTTTCAGGGTGGATGGCACACTATCACAAGATTCATGGGTTTTGTATATCTGTTTTCAGAGATACTTCTAGGGACCTATACATTTTCAGTTTTTCCAAGGGTGTATGATCTAAGGAGAGGTGTTTATTCCTCTCCTGGTCTGTGCTCTGGTCTATGAATAACCACAAGCACATTTTATGCCCTGGAACTGTGATGAGGGTCCCAACTCCGCTGTGGTCACAAACTCATACATTTCCTGCTGACGTCCTAAGTTGTCTTTTTCATCTGTGGCCTGAGACGTCTGGAAACCACCACTGCTGCCGTTGATTCAGTCACTCTGAGGCCTGCCTCTTGTTTGCTGTGGCCAGGTTTGTGCTGGCACGGACTGCACTTCACTGTGACCCTCTCTCATCCTGATACAATAGACCTTTCCTGCTGACCTTCCAAGTTGTCTTGGGGCTGGAAAATTGTTTTACATGAGTTTATGAAGCCCCAAAATTTTGTTGTTAAGTAGTTTTTCAAACATGTGTGACTCTTTGTGATACCATTTGGTATCTTCTTTGCAGAGAGGCAAACAAAGTTAAATGATTTGCCCAGAATCACACAGATATTAAGTGTCTGAGGTCAGATTTGAACTCACAAAGATGAGTCTTTCTGACTCCTGGCCCAGCACTCTAACCACTGTGCCACCTAGCTGCCCAAGCCCAAAATTAGTTCCAGATATATAAGAAAATAAGGTGATGTATGTGTGTGTGTGTGTGTATGTGTGTGTGTGCGTGTGTGTGTGTGTATGTTATATATGTGTTGCCCATGTAGGTTATGTGTGTTCACATGGGTCCATCAAGATGTACCTTGCAGAGAATCATGAAGAATTTTCTCTATAGTCTCCCTTGACTGTCCTTCTCCAAGAGATTTGATTCTTGCCAATAGAAGAAGCAGTAGACTACAGTCAAAGATTCTCCATGTTATCCTCAGATAAAAGCTACTAGACTAGAATTATAGCTAAGTGCCCCCTTAATATTACTAGTCTACATGAAATAATTTCTCAGTTGCAGTTGTGCTCCTGATTTCTATACCTTAACAGGAAAGGAATAGTCCAAGTTATATATTGAAGGCTTGACTCTAATCCCACCAAATGCCAAGTCCACAAAGACTATGTATAGCAAATATCAAATAATCTCATTTATCCAAGCTTATTCCAAACAGAAATGAGACAATGTATACAGATGAGAAGATACTAAAAATCATACGGAATGAAAAAAAAAACTCTCCCACTAGGATGGAAATGTTGTTTTTCATCCTTTGTTTTCAAAGAGGAGTAATGACATCACAGAGTGATGTCTTGATATGTACATGAATTGGATTTAAGTGAGACAGAGTTGCTCAAAGTTGTCAGCCTAATTTTCCTATCTAGAGTCATTGAAGTCCAGGGGCAAGGCAAAAGTCAAGATGACTTGTGATAGTCCGGGGTGAGCAAGCTCTAAGTGTTCCACAGCTCTTCCTTTAGCCACCTTTATGGACACTGGAGCAAATTGTTCTCATCTGCCCATCACGCTGAGTAAAGGCCTCACATGCCTGGAGTAGACATCGCCCTTACTCATTGATGGGTTTGAGTCCCATTGGTTACCCACAAACCTGGTTTAGCCTGTCTGCTGAGATAGTTTTACTGGGGTATGGCTGCTGTGCATACGGCAGATTCTTGGAGCTATAGGTGAGAGTTGGGTGAAAGGTGGATGAGTAGCCCTAAAAAGAGCTTGGCAAGCCCACACCCCCTAGGCCTGTACTCAAATTCTTTTCACCTCAGTAGAATCTCCATAACTTTTGCTCCAGTTCTCTAGCCTTTGAGAATCCAATTCACCTCTATATTGTGGTGAGGCATCAGCACAGAACACTGATGAAGGAATGTATTAGAAATAATGTAAGTGCATCAGAGATACAAAACAATGTTGTATGAGATAAGAAGAGTAGGATTAAGAGAGATTTCATGAAGGGGTGATATTTTAATTTGGATTTAGAGGACAGATAGTGCAGTAGTCCAATAATAACTCATTTTTTTTTTTGAGGAGGGTCATCAGGGCTTCAAAATTTTCATGTGTAACAGGAAGCTTTTCTTCCACATACAAAACCTTCTTCCTATCTGATACTCCATCTCTAGCTCTTTTCTGTGACCCTTCATATCTAGAATTTTGTGATAAGAAATAACTCAATCAAGAGAGAGATAGTCCTAGTTTTCATCCTAAGGGACATTCCCCAAAGTTTTTACTGTGATAAACAGATATGACTTGATTGCCATGGCAGATACTCTATATATTGGCTTCTTTCTAGAGGTTTTCTCTCTCTTCAGGAACCTCTCCTTGGGGGAAAAAAAAAACAAACATGGGATTGCATGACTTTTCTCTTGAAACTGGAAATCAGAAGATCAAGATTACTTATTCTCTCAAACTCTTGCCAACTCTATCCCTCACAAGGCTTGGGGTATAATCAATCTCCACCAATGAAGAGAGTCTTAGGCAAATTAAGCTTTGAATTTTGGGTTGCACATAAAGCACAATTTATAACATAATAATGGGATGTATTTAAATATCATTTGCCCATAGTAGAAAGGCTTAGTCATAGAAATATTTATATTTCAGTTTGTAGTCAGCTACCCCATCATTCTTTGGATTCTGTTTTCTCTTTGGACATTATACATCACATTTTCCTTTCCCTGAATGGAGTTGGGGTGTATAATGGTACAGAGAGAGAAAACTCATATCTCTTGCTTCTGCTCAATCTTTCATACCAGCTTTTTCTCTATTTGGCTTACATGAGGAATACCTGTGCCCTTCTCTCAGGTCTTTGTGACTTTCACAGTTTCTTTGCACCTGTGGGCTTCTGCAAAATGCTCTCTCCCTTTCTCTTCTCAATGTATTATCCCCTGTTCTGTCTTTATTTATGTGGAGTGGAGAAAGTGAGGAAGAGCTTAATTTTAAGTCCTGTCCTAGTACCAAACCTTGTGATATTTATTAGTTTCAGGAGATCAGCTAAAAGACTCTCAATCTCGGAAGATTATATGACTTCAAACCATTCTTCTCCTTTTCCCATTCCCCGCAAGAGAGTTTTCATACACAGTTTTTAGATAATCTATAAACTTTAACTTTGCTTTTTATACCTATTTCCTTAAAGATTCTGATTCATTTTTCATTTGATGAGCATGTCTTTTAAATGATAACACTAGAACTAATTTGGCAGGGAAGACAGCAATGTCCAGAAAACCATAACCTGTTGTATACACTTTGTCTTGGCTATATGAGTAACTTAAATGGGAGCAGAATAAAATGCTTTGGCATGACTAAAAAAGGGTAGAACTGTTTCTTTTAGAATACCAGGGCCCAGTATAGAGCTTTTCAGATGAGTGATGCTTAATAATGGTGAGTCTAATTGAATTGCTTTTCATTATTATCTGTTGTACAAACATGTTCTGAGGTCCCCAAATAGCGTTTCTCAACATCAGTGATATTCTAGTAGGGGTAAAATAAGCACATGGATGACAATTATCTGGAAAAATTCAAATGCTATATATAATTTGTAAGGTATTAGCCATTATCATTCTTAAGTGATATTTAAATCCCATTTTAATTTATATTTGTCCATGGGGATTTTTCTCCCTCTGAAGTCCCTAAACATATTTAAGAAATTAACTTTTCAGAATAAAATGTAAGATGATACTCTGACTCTTCAATAATGTTAATACTTTGGGGTAGTAGGAGGGATTGGGCTGGAGTGAGGGGGGGAGGGAGAGGAAAGGAGAAAAATCTTTACAAATTCCATTATAAAGAAAAGGACTAAAGCACTCATAAATATTAATGCATTGTGTTTTATGGTTCCCATGGCCTTTTTGTTGGCTAAATAGCAAGAGAAGCTGACTTCTAATCCAAAATCTGTTGTCCTCATTATGAATTACTTCTTTTAGGGCTTGTTAAATATTTTATTTGCACCACTCATGGAAGAAACCCTTAAGGGAAAAAAAGACAAGAAATTCACTTAATTCTGATTCTGTGACTCGAAAAAATGTAAATGTTATTTAATTGAATAGCAAGCTTTTCACTTGACACTAAGGCCTTTCCAACTGTGAAAGAAAACTTAATGATGCATATCAAATTAGATTTGGAAAAAACAGAAATACTCTGAATATTCAAATGTGAAACAAATATAATAATGAAGTTGTAGTTGAAAACATATTTTGTACTAATAATTACAAGGTGTCAAAATATGGAACTTTGCCCTAGAAGTCTCAGTTCTGGTTAAAAGGTAAATCAGTATCTTATTATGCAAATGGATGCAAGATTTCTGTCAGCTAAGTTAGAATAAACAATTAAAATATTTATTAAGAGATATTAAATATGAACAAAAGTTCAGATATGTAATTCAATTTGATTTCTATTCAGGAAAAAAAGATCATATTGAGATCCAAGTCATAATGATATAAACCCTTAACATAATAATTGTACCAAAAGAAAAAAAAAGAAAAAAAAAAAGCTCACTTCATGGGAAAAGTTAATTTAAGAAACTGAAATACATGATTCAACAAAAATTTTGAGGTTTAAAAAATGTTTGAACTTAAATTTTGATGCATTAACTATCAATGATTCCTAGGAAAAGGCTTCTTTAATGTCATCTCTATAGCCCTGAAAATCTAGAGCATTAATACTTTACCCCCCTAATCCTGATCCCACTCCACTTCATACCTCAGTTCATCTAGTAAAAAACCTTCTCACCATGGGAAAATAGTTCATCAGGAATTAAGGGGACATTGGTAATGTCCTAAGCTTCTCAGAAGTTCTCACAGTGCTGGAATGCTTTTTTCAAATGGTAAATACTTGAATGCAGTCAGCTCTTACTGCTGTGTTCATGTATGGCATAGTTATTGAAAATAGCTAAATACATATAGTTAAAAATTACCATTTCAATATCGTTATTTTCAAGATAAAGTCTCAAAGAAATAGAAAATGGGCAGAAATAGTCTGATTAGGTTCTTCAAAGTTTTTACATTGAGACATTTTATTTAATTACAATACCTATTTTGAGGTTAACTACAAGAAAGGAAAATATGAAATAAAATAGAATAAAATAGAAGTCTTGGAAAAGTCTTTAGATTTTAAATAGACCCCTTTCACTGGCAATAGGAGATTTACTTCAAAAATAATTATTCCTTGAAAACGTTTACCTAGATTTGGAAGCAAATTGAGAAAACAATATAATGAATTTTCCCTATTTTTTGCTGTTTTTCTTATTAAAATTTCTTTTTAAAATCTTATTTAAATTCAATTGTCTTAAACTTAGTATTGAGAGTCAACATTATTGATTTTCTCATTTCTGTCAGAAACAATATCATTTGTCCAAATTCTCATCTTTAAAACTGTGGGGTTGACTCTACCTCTTCTCTTTATACTCTTATCCTACTGAGTCTACCTCCAAAATATTTCCAAAATCCTTTGTCTTCTCTCTAATTTCACTTCAACTCTCATTATTAATCTCTCAGTGAGGCACAGTAGTCTATTAAGAGGAATTCTTGTCTCTATTGTTGCCTTTATGTCTATTTTCTTTGCTTCTGTAAGAATAATCATTTTATACCAATCTGATCAAGTGATTTTCTTCTAAAATATCATCAATGGCTCTGATCTTACTTATTACTGAAAATTTAAACTTTGACTGAAAATGAAGACCTTTTATAACTTGATACCACTGACTTTTCTAGCCTTACTTTATATGACTATCTGGCACATATATACTCAACATTATACCCAAACACTTTGTCTGACATCCCCCATCCCAAAGTACACTCTGTACTTTCCTCTTTCTTATCTTCTGTCAAGACTATCCCTTTTTTTTCCTCATGTCCCCCCCTTGTTAATTTCTTGCTTTTAAAATCCAAATCAAATACCATCTCTTTCATGAAGCATTGGTCTGTCAATCATAATTCTTCACCTTGACACCCACACAACTCCTGGTTTTATTCCTCTCTGACACTCTTGCAATGTTTTATTTTGCAATATAGTTCTATGTGTAATGTTCGTAAACAAACAAATTTTAGTTGTCTTTTTTTCTTGCAGAAAATAGTCAGGCCTCCTACTCTCATATAAAATTGACAGGATATCTTTTATTTATTTGATTTTAAAACAACTCTAAAATATTTATTTTTTGAAGGTGGTTATTATACGGGCCGCACGCCGACCTTCCGCCAGTCGTGCGCCAGTACCCACTTCTCTTAAAAGAAGAGCACTGCCAGAGTCTTACTCATGCCTGGGTCCTCGGTCATCAGCCGGATCACCACACAGAGACAAGCCATCGGGAGGCACCAACACCAGAG
>NW_020954569.1:8045391-8050310 GCF_900497805.2 Vombatus ursinus | reverse complement strand
CCCAGGCATGGGTAAGACTCTGGCGGTGCTCTTCTCATAGGAGAAGTGGGTACTGGTGCACGACTGGCAGAGGGTCAGCGTGCGGCCCGTATAGCCTAAGTTTAATTGTGCCAGTTGTCCTAAGGGAATAAAGAAGTTGGTGCTTTTCCATTCTGTTAAATACCAGTTCTAGAATCACAGCATTCTACAATCCAGTCTTATATGTTCAGCTCCTTAAGGTTGATGCCACAGAGGAAAAGAGGCTAGGAAGTGTTGGATTTTGTAGCTTTATTGCAGCTATACATGTTTATGACACATGTGGATCAAAGCAGTAAGTACCCTCAAAGCTCACATAGCCTATATAACAGAATGTCTATTGTCTCATAAAGGTGTCCAACTTTCTGCTGTTTTGTAGAGTTTCTGGAAACCCTACTCTCAGCTGGACAATGACAGACTATATATTCATCTGAGTGTAGAGTAAATCTCTCCAAATCCTTTGTTGGTCACAGTGTGTTGTGTTCCTTGAATAGTTATAACAGTTTTATCTGGATTTCCAGAGATTTCAAACTCATTAGGAGTGAGGATGTGGAAGGACTTATAGAAGATTTCCTAAAGTTACCCAGGGTTTCTACAGTTCTTTATCACAATCTCCACATGCAAATGATGACATGTTGATTACTGATTTTTATATGGCCTTATTCTGTTCTGCAGCAACAAAACATTTTGCTCTATAGATAGTACAGGAAGTACCAGAAACCAGAGAGGGTATCTCTGATGCTTTCTGCTTCTATCTGTTGATTTTTGCAATATTCTAGTCATAGCAGACAGCCAGACAACATGCAGAGATCCATTGGATAGGAAAACTCAGCTGCCCCTAAATATAATTTAGGAGTAACTTCATTATGCTTAAATGTATCATACAGTTGTTCAGTCGTTTCAGTCATATGTGACTCCTTGTGGTCCCATTCAGGGTTTCCTTGGCAGAGATATTGGAGTGGTTTGTCATTTCTTTCTTTAGCTCATTTTACAGATGAGGAAACTGAGGAAAACAGGGCTAAGTGACTTGTCCAGCATCCCACAGGTAGTAAATATCTGAAGCCAGATTCCAACTCAGGAGATGAGTCTTCCTAACTCCAGGCCTGGCTCTCTATCCAATGTGCTGCCTACCTGCTTTTTATGCACTTTACTTTCCCCCCAATAACTAAAATCATCATACTTCATCCATAGCCTATGAAGCTAAAGTAGTTTCCTAGAACTCTATCTTTTATGTATTTCGTAGTATCTCATTCTATCCTTAAAAACAGGAGAAGAATTCTCACCTAAGCAAAGGGTAGTGGTGTCATAAAAGATACATATGGACATAGAGGAATATTATTTTGTAATTAGAAAAGACAAATGTGATGGGATCAGAGAAACAGAGGAAAGCTAATATGTACTGATACGGAGTATAATGAGAACCAGTATAAAAACCTATTCAATGACAACAACAGTAATATGAAGAGAAACAATTCTGAAGGATTTGTCTGTTTTATTTTGCTTGTCTGTTTATTTATATTTTGGTAAGGCAATTTGGGTTAAGTAACTTGCCCACAGTCACACCACTAGTAAGTGGCATGTATCAGAGGCCAGATTTGAACTCAGGTCCAACTGACTCCAGGGCCAGTGCTCTATCCACTGTGCTGCCTAGCTGCCCCTAGGTCCTAGGTATTCTTATCAAAGTAGTTAACAAACACAGTCTCCCAACTCTTGACAGAGAGGTAACAGATTAGAGATAGAATGAGATATTCATTCTCAGACACCACTAATTTTGTCCAGATATGGGGAACAACTAATGCAAAGGCAGAGAGATTGAAAATTAAGTGTATTGAGAAGGTAAAGAAAGAAAGCCAGTTTGCATCCCACATTGCAAAAAGTGGAATAATATATGACTAGTATTTTATATTTAATCTTAGAAGTAAGGGAACTACTGGAGTTTGTTGAGAAGGGGTGTAACAGTCAGATCTATGCTCATGGAAAATAATTTTGTTAACTTTGTGATATATAGACAATAATTGGAAGAGAATTGAGGTGGCCAGGGAGACATATTATGGCTATTGTAATAAGTTAGTCAGAGGTGATAAGAGCCAAAAGTCAGTAGCAGTTGCATGAGTAAAGAAAAGAAGTAGGATACAAAAATATATTATGGAGACAAAACCAAAGAGATTTGACAACTGATTTGATAGAGAGGGTGAAGGAGAGGGAGAAGTCAAGGATAATACCAAGGTGGTAAACTTGGGACACAGGGAAATAGTGGTACCTTTCATAAAAATAAGGAATTTTGGGAAAGTGTTTTGTTTTGTTTTGTTTTGTTTATTTTGAGGCAGGGGAGAAATGATGAATTCTCTTTTGGTAAAGTTGAGTTTGAGATATCTCCCCAATATACAGACCCAAAAGTCTAGCTGCTAGGTAGTGATGAATGTCTGAAACTTGGGGAATACCCAAGCTGTATATATGTGTAAGGCTACAATGCTTTTGTGGGTGACTTGACCCAACATCTAAACTACAGTACTAAGAGGGATTTTCCAGATTTATTGTGGCATCCTTTGAATTATCATTATTTCATTAAAATAATTCTCTAACCAGATTTTTTTTTTGATAACTTAGATTCATGGCGATTTGTCAGAGGGCAGAAAATTGATTATTTTTTAACAAATGATTTTTCTGGTATGATCTCCTTTTATAAATCAGAACACTTATGTAATATATTTCTGATTATGTCAATATTCAGGATTAATATTTGTTAACAAGCCTATTATTAAGTGTGGGGACAGATATGAGTAATAATGTAACATCTAGAACAGTGGTGTTAGCAATGTAGATAGAATGACCCAGAGTATTTTTATTTAAGGAATAACATTTGATTTGAGAAGCAAAGATGCTGAGAATATTTAACAAGATACTATTGAAAATGTAGGGAAATACAAAATACTAACTAAGATGCAAAGAAAAATATAAAACCTTATTTATTTTCTTTATTTTTGTCTAAGAATATAAACCTTTCTAAAATTCTAGGGGTTTCAGAAAGTAAATGGAATCTGACCATCAAAACTGTCACATAGCATGAGAGGATACTTCATAGAGTTAAAACAATGCTAATTAAAGAGGAAGTATACTAAAGGTACGTTATTAGAATTAACTCGGTAGAAAAAGTAATTTGAAATTCTAGAAATGACTACAGATGTTAATAGGCTCCAACATAGCACTGAGTATAATGGTAAATCACAGTGTAGCCATATACCCAGATTAGGACTGTTCTCTCAGAATGACTCATGTGTCTCTAAGGAGGAAACATGGAAAATTGTGGTTAAAAATATAACAGGAGCTTTACAACAATGCCAGGTATCTCATGTGGAGAAAAGAAGTAGGTTGTCGGGAAGTCTTAAAAGCACAGTATTTTGAATTGTATAAAATCTAAAAATTGTAAAACCTGAAATCACCTGGTAACAATGGTGGCAGAGATTAGGAAAGAACATTGGTGTAGGCAGGGTAAATCAATAAGCATATGCCAAATTCGATCAATCTAACATTTAACAAAGAGAAAAAAAAAACACCCTTTGGTTTTGTAAGTCTGGCAAAGTTAACTAAATAGATTGATAGCAAAAGGGAACAGTAAAACCTGAGGAAAGAAATGCAATTAGGTTAGAAAAAGTGTGCTGAGGTACAGTATACCTAGAATGATGGAAAGTACATCTAATTTGTTTTGCTTACATTAAAAAAAAAAGATGCCCGATTTGGTGAGTTTCCTGAAACAAGCATCTTAAATGTAATGAAAACTCAGTTTCAAATATCCATTCCAGTACCCATCCCAGGTATGAACCAGAAACAAACAAAAAACAAAAAACAAAAACAAAAAAACTAAAACAAGCTAAAAGGTACCTCAGCTTTCTCACACTGAAGAGCAGGAGTCAATTAACACCTTAATTATGAATAGTAAAGCAATTCATGTTCTGTGTTGCTTAATCAGGAAAGAAGGGGACTTATATCCAAAGTACTGATCTCCATTAGCACAATAAAATGAGGCAGCTGAGGTATATATACTGTTAGAAATGTAGCTTGGATTTACATATTTTATTAAGTGTACCCAAAAGACCAATGCAGTTGTGGTTTTTGTAAAACTGAATTCCCAAAAGTCAGTTTTAGAAAATGGTAATAGTGCCAGGGATGGAGGTTGTCCTGAACCTTGAAAAGTGTAAAACTAAACTCATCATCAGTTAAATAATCCTAAATTGATGCTAGGACAATACCATCAAGATAACAGAAAACAAGTATTTTCTGTCATTACTTTTCACCAGCTTCAATAATATCTTATTATTATATACACTTGAGGGGATAATCATTACTGTGTTCAGAGGAGGTCAGTGTTGAGAAATATGAGACAGCATGACTTTCAGGTTGTTTCCATGGGATGAATTAAGATGACAGGTTTTGGGGCAAAATTTTGGTTGTTCAAAATTTTATTATAACAACAATTTACAAAGGATGAAATAAAGCAGACAGCAGTTAAGTGATTTGCTCAAGGTCTCCCAACTAGTACCTGAGGTAAGATTTGAACTCAGGTCTTCTGACTCCTAATCCAGTGATCTATTCACTGCATTACCTAGATGCCTAATTTAGGCACATAGTAAATGCTTCTTGACTGACAGATTGATTGACTAAAGCAGTGAGAACTCTGAAAAAAAAATAACAGAGATAGCAGACAAAAGTGAAGAGATAGTATCTGGAGGAGAAAGTGAAGCTGGTGACTTTGCACAATTCTCCCTCACTTAAATCTACTTGCAAGTCATGGTCGTATCACCTCCCTGATGTCCTGATCTTTGAGAATGAGGGACAAAGCATCAGCCTCTGTGAGTAGAAAAGGAGCTAGTTGCTGGAGATGAAACTGGAACTGGCCAGTTAGGGAA
>NW_020954569.1:8045065-8045233 GCF_900497805.2 Vombatus ursinus | reverse complement strand
TCTCTCTCTCTCTCTCTCTCTCTCTCTCTCTCTCTCTCTCTCTCTCTCTTCTCTCTCTTTCCCTTCTATTCCTTTCCCTTCCCTCAGTCCACATAGGATGTCATACCCTTACCTGTGGGTGTTCTGTCAAAAGGGAATGTAAATTTTAATCTCTGAATTTTTTTTCTT
>NW_020954569.1:8044895-8044961 GCF_900497805.2 Vombatus ursinus | reverse complement strand
ATTAACCCCAAATCCCTCTGGTTCTCATTGATTTGCCAAGAATAGATTTTAAGCCAAGCCCATTGG
>NW_020954569.1:8021837-8044825 GCF_900497805.2 Vombatus ursinus | reverse complement strand
CTCAGTCATTGTTTGGACCCTAATTGGCTCAGAACAAATGTAAATAGCAATTATTTCTGTTTTAGCCAGAAACCCTGAGGGTATTCCCCTCCCAGATCAATTCTTTCATTTATTTATCTAATTTTTGACTAGGTAAAGAGGCCTTTCTCTACCTCAATTCTTTTTAATCCTTAATCACTGAATGGGACTTGCCTCAGTCAAACAAACCTGTTAAAGATGTTAGTTTGATAGGGCCAAGGTCCCCACTGCAAGCTGGGCCATTTCCAGTTGTCCTGATCTATACCTGGCCACTGGACCCAGATGACTTCTGAGGAGAAAGTGAGGCTGTTGATCTTGCACAGCTCACTCTCACTTACATTCAATTCACTTGAATATCATGGCATCACCTCCTGATGTCATGGTCTTTTTCAGAAACGGACAATCAGCAAGTAAGGAAAACAGCAATTGAGTAAAGCAGTGAGAACTCTAAGAAAAAAAAAATAACAGAGATAGCACACAAAAGTGAAGAGATAGAACAAACGTTAGAGAAAAGCCAAATAATGGTAAAATTAGAATATTTGAGGCAATCAAAGCAACTAACATTTTAAATAGAGTTCCTGGGACAATGCATGAATTATAGACCTCATAAGAAAACTTGATGAAATAGAGAATCTGAATTCTATATTAAAGGTAATCATGTGAGAAAATTCTGGAAGCTTTGTGTAGGAATGGTTTATGTGATCTTTCCATGTAAATACAAGCTACTTGAAGGCAGTGACTTTTATTTTGGGGCTTTTATCCCCAGCACCCAGCAAAGTGCTTGCCAGGTGGTAGCCACTTAATAATTATTTATTCAATCATTCATTCATTCATTCATAAAATACTGACTTCATCTTGATGTTTTACATTCAGTATTACTAGATATATATAAAAATACAAGATAGCATGAAAAGTGTTCATTTTTAGAATCCATTATTTAAAATGCTTTTCTAATGTCTCACTGTCCCCCATTTTATTGAATATTTTAATAACTTTAGCAAACCATTATTTTAAAATGTTCACAATATTCATATATTAAATGTATTGTTTACATCAAAGAGTACATATGTGATCTTGAAATTTCCTTCAAATTTAATATCCCAGAACACCAAGCGGTTAGATAACTGTATGTTAATCTCACTGCCTAGACTGCATTTTCATGCCAAGGTCAAAATAGAGTTAACTTAATTTGCATATATTTAAATTAGTATACAAACAAAAACAATTGATATGCATAGCAAAGAGACAAGGACAATAAAATTATTGTTAAATAAAAATAGATGCATTCACTGATTAAATAAAAGAGATATTTGGATATTTATTTAAAGGAATTCAAAGAAGTCATAAAATCTAACTTGTCTATCTGAATTAAGTACATAATATATAACACTACATTTTTATTTTGATTTCTATGCATAGTTATTCAATCAAATATAATGTTTGTTTTATCACATAAATTTCTTAGTGAAATATGCCAAATTAATATTATATCAAATATTCTCAAAGCAATCGAATTCAGTATTGGAGTATGTAGATGTTTATGCTCTTCCTCAACAATTTACTTAAAAATACATACATACACAGTCAAAGATTTTTATTTCAGCCAATTTTTCTGTATGCATCTCATCTTAGAGGACTTTATTTAATCAAATATAAAATTGGCATCTGATTTTTTTTAACATAAGATCCTTTCAACTATTTAATGATAGGCACGTCAATGAAAGAATATTGTGAGTCCAGTATTTATGTGCTGACTAAAAAGCATATTGCCCCAAATGCCTATTTATTCTTTTTACTAAGGAAATGCAACCAATAGACTACTATAAATGCAACTATCTATTATATTTGCACAAAATAATTCCTCTTTCTTGGTAATTTTCTATAAAATCAGTATAATGTATATATTTTTTTCTTTTTTTACATTCAAGGAGCTATATCTTGAGAACATTAAATTCATTAATGGATCCAATCTATGCTATTGGAGGTACTTTCATTTCTTTCTTTGATGTGTCTAACTAGCTATCAGTTGCACTGTATGGAGCTTTCATGCTTCACACCCTTCCTCCCCTTTCCTTGTCTTACTTCCACTCCCTCCTCCTCTCCTTTTTATTTTTCCTTTCTTTATCTCCCTCCTCTACTTCACATCTAGATTTTTTTTATAGTGTTTTAGTCACTGGATCAATAATGCAGGCAGCTTGACTGTTTTATACCATGCTTGTGACCATAATTTATAAGAACTGTCTTTCCATTGGTGTGGGTATTCCCTCCATCAATGTAGTTCACGTCTTTTCCAGAACTTCATATCTGATTTTCTGAATTCCTGTAGCTTAAAAAAACTAGCACTAGGTGACCAATCTTTTGTGATCAGCCTTTGTAAAATAGATAGGCTGGAATTCTGAACACAGATACAATACAGATAAAATCAAAGTTTTTTTCCAGCTTGATAAATCAGCCAGAGTCCAAGATCTGAAAATACTGGATAATCCCCATTCCTCAACATGTTAGCAGACTTCAGTGTGGGATTTATACCATGATTTTAGAGAATTCACTGAGAAAATAAATAAGCAAATGCAAACAAACTCTATTATTTTTTCATATACTTTTAAAGACAAAATCAATGGCAGGGTGTGCAGGGGACTAGACTGATTTCAAGACCTTTTCATTTCAAAGACAATCTTTCATACATGTTGGCTGTGTGATTCTTGGCAAGTCATTTTACTTTCAGTTAAATGTCTTGCTGAGTATCAAGGACTTATATAGTCATTATCATTTTATTCACAAATGGTAGCATCTGAAGAAACTTACATTCAGAAAAGTTTTATGTTATTATGTTCTGGACTTACTCTTTTTCCCACATACCTTGCCACCAGGATAGCCAGGTTGGTGGACTTAGTCAAGAGATAAAGCAGTTTTCCTTAGACATCAGTTCTGATTCAGAAAATTGGTCCTATTTAGAAATGAAATGAGAGTGAACAAGTTGGTGGAGTATCAGGAAGAAATACAGCTAAACTCTACCATACCTCTCCACAAAGATCTTGAACATGTACCAGACCAAGTTCTTGCTTGGAAAAGCAGGAAAAAAAGAGACAGGTCTTCATTTTCCAGCCCATATTGGCATAGGAAGATAGATGGAGTCTGTGGACTCCATCACAATGTCTAAAAGAGGACCACATCCACGGAGCAGGAGATAGAGAAGGGTCAGAGTTTGTGCAGGATTCAGGAAAATCTGGCCACAGGAAGCTCTGTTCCTTGCTAAACAGTTGACAGATCCAAGCATACTGAGGAGGGGACCTGTATGTAGGGGTGGCATTGCAAGTTAAGAAGCAGTCCTGAGTCCTGGGCTAGGAGCAAGTTCAGAAACAAGCCACAACTTTATGATGCTGATCCTGGGGTTGGAGTGGACTGGAGAAGGGACCTCAGTTCCAGCCTCCAGAGCTATCTGAGGCATGTAGCAAAATAACCATTAAGGAAATTCTAGACCAAACAGAAACCTATAGTTCTGTCACTCTGAACTAGAAGAGCTTTCCAACTGACCAATAGTAACTGAGTTCAGCATCAGGTTACTGAAGCTCCCAATAGGAAGAAGCCTAAAAAAGAAGTGTTGTTTTTCAGACCTAAACCCAGATAAGGAAATCATTGAACTCAGTCCAAATTAACTGAATGCCACTCAGCATAGATGTACAGTGGAGACTTTGAATACTCTGATACTGTTACAATACTTGTGAAGACCTCATGACACTCTTGAAATATTGGTCAATTGATCCCTGGTAATAACTCTAAGTAGGTTAATGTGATGAAACTGCTTCTATGAAACTTAAGAATTTGTGTAAACAAACAGTTTAGTGAAGCTATATTCAAAGTCTTAGCAAATAGACTCCAATATTTTTTTTTTCTGAACATCTAAAAAGTGGAACTTCTTTCCATCTCTGCTTGTTAAAATGTTTAGGTAATTTTAGATTGTAAACTCCTTAACCACAGAGGCAATCTTTTATTTCTTTTGGTACCCCTAGTGGTTAGCACTATGACTGGCACATAGTAGGCATTTAATAAATAATTTAAATTGGTTTATTATATTAATTAATTAATATAACAAATTGATGACTCATAGGAGTTTATTTTATATCCTGTAATTTTGCTGATGTTAATTGTTTCAAATAATTTCTTTTTTTAGTTGAATTTCTAGAGTTCTGCAAATAAACCATTGTATCATTTGCAGACGGGTGATTTTGTATCTTCTTTGCCTATCTTTATGCTTTCAATTTATTTTTTTATTCTTCTAGTGTGACATCTTATAGTAATGATGATAATGGAATCCTTGTTTTATCTTTGATCTTACTAGGAAGGTCTATAATTTATTCCTATCAAAGATAATGCTGATACTTCATTTTAGATAGATATGTTGTTACATTAAGAAAAGATCCTTTTATGCTGATTCTTTTTAGTGGTTTTAATAGCAATAGTTGTTATACCTTGTTTGAAAGCTTTTATTGCTTCTATTGATATAACCATGCAATTTTTGTTATTCTTATTATTAATATGATCAGTTATGTTAAACATTTTTCTAATATTCAATAGGTCTTGAATTCCTGGAATAAATCTACTTGGAGACAGTGTATATATTATATATATATTTAATAAATTTCTGTAGTCTCCTTCTTAATACCTGGTTTTTAAAATTTAATCAATATTCACTAAGAATAATAGGGCATCTGGGTAGTTTAATAGATAGAACACTTGACTGGAAGTCAGGTATGGTGCTAAGTAAATTAATCTATGTAGTGCTATCAGTTTTATTCTTTTCCTCACCTTACTCATTAGCAATTCAT
The DNA here is from genome assembly GCF_900497805.2 of Vombatus ursinus. Classification (NCBI taxonomy): domain Eukaryota; kingdom Metazoa; phylum Chordata; class Mammalia; order Diprotodontia; family Vombatidae; genus Vombatus; species Vombatus ursinus. The sequence goes on along the minus strand of NW_020954569.1, from coordinate 8,039,981 downwards.
GTTTCTCCAAATATTTAGAATGGTCTTGATTTGCATAAATCTAAGAATTAAACAGAGTGAGATAATTTGAAGTTTAACTTTACTAAAAATAGTCATGCTATTTATCTTGAAACACAAAATAGGAAGGCAGTTGATACAATTTCATTTCTGTGTGCCACAAAAAAAGCAATATATACCAGAATGAATTAGAAATGCCAGTACCTCATATTCTAGAAAAGCTTCATTGTAAATTTCAGTGATTATCAAAATGGACAAACCTTAAGTGTGTGCACGAAAAATGGACATTGGTTATGGTTAAAAATAAGGTAAATTGATTATTGGAACAAATTAAGCATATAACATATAGTGTCAAATCCAAGTTAGCAATATTATGTATATATATATATATACAAAATTAGTTTAATTAGATTAATGTTAATGAAATAACTCTGAGGATCAATGTCACATTCATCAGATTAGCAAAACTGACAAAAAAGGGGAAAAGATGCTTGTTATTGGGGTAAAGGCCATATTATTGTACTTTTGGTATATTTTTCAATGGTCCAGCTATTATGGAAATTAATTTGGAACTATGCCCCAGGATCTGATGTAACATCAGTGCAGACTGCAAAAGTTTAGCATATATTGATTTTTCTTTTTAAGAAAGCATGATGGCTAGAATTAAACACAGAATCTAGCTACTATCTTTCAAGGACTGATAGGAAACAGATCTCTCTATATAAATATCTCATAATATCTGATAGACTTTAATCAATAAACCATACCAGACCCAGACCATTATCACAAAACAAACTATTTCCAATAATTTTGTGAATATAATATTGATCAACAAAAATGACCAATATTTTTATTATATTGTATCTTCCTAGATACTTATACTTACCAAGCTATCTGGACATGTGGTGGACAAGACCAAAAGTCATGTGAGAACAAAAAAAAGTGAGAACAAAATGAATAACATCTCTGTTTTCCTATATGCTACAATGGTTTTATTGAACTTGTGTTAGTGAGTCTAGAAAGGATAAGATTGCTTACTAATACTTTTATTCAACTACAGAGAAACAAGCACCTCATATACTTGTGCAATAATCTACAGAATTTTTAATATTGAAGAGTAACAAGACAGACTTGTCCCAGGAACATTTCTATCTGAATCCCATAAAATATAAAAAAAGAACACAATGGAAATAAAAATAATTATTCTTTCAATTCCAAGCCATCAGACATATTTTGGAAGTGAGTCAGGGTACAAAAAGGCAAAGTAAGTTATGTAAGCTGGAATGATGTTCGGTGGAAACTTTATTGAACCTATACCTCTATAGTAACTGTCAGTTTCTAGTAGGAACAAGAAATTGTAGACCAATTGGGCTCCATTGTTACTATTCTTTGAAATAACACCGTTGTCAATGTGCTAGATTAATAGAAGCTGAGAAACCCTCTATTGGCTCATGTCTAACTGAATTTTTTTCATGATGAAAACAACAGCGACAACCAATTTTAGATAATATTTAAATGCACCTTAGATATATTGTCTCAATTTAACTATCTGATAAACTCATGAAACAGAGGTTATTCCCATTTTACAGATGAGTTAATGGGGGCTCAAAAAGACTTAATTAATTGCCTAAGGATACATAGTTCATAAGTGAGAGAGGCAAGATTTAAACCCAGCTCATTTGCAATGAATAGAACACTGGCCTTGGAGTCAGGAGGACCTGAGTCCAAATTCAGCCTCAGAAACTTGACATGTCCTAGCTGTGTGACCCTGGGCAAGTCACTTAATCCTGACTGCCTCACTAAAAAACAAACAAAAAAAAGAAATAATGTATGACAAACATTGTTTTATCAGCCTGCTAACCCTTCCTTTCCCCCCACTGGTGTATACTCTCCAAGAGCAATAGATCATTTGCTGAAGTTGTTTGGCTCATCTCATATATTATCACAGTCCTTGCATTCAACTGAAAACTAAAATTGCTCAGTAAGACACGTACCTCATTGCTCTTGTTTACAATTTTGAAATATCACCAATTACTGAAATGAAAAAAGTCAATATTATATTTGTTTTGATCATCCAATTTTCTTTTCTCTAACATCAAATAGTTATAAACATAGTAACATAATTTAAGATGAACTCTTGATAAGAAATGTTTTATAAAATAAAATAAATAGTAATGAACAAAACATTTTTAAACCAACTGCTTTAGAAACATCAGTATAACAAAACTTTTTAATGACTTGTTTCTGTGACCAAGCACTGTTTTGATTGCTTAAATAATGAAGAGAGTTGTTGAAGTTTTCAAAGAATCTAAAAATGCAGAATTCTCGTTGTCTTTCTAAAAATGATAGGGCAAAATTGCATAATAGCAATTATACCTTCTATTTAACCTAATATCACAGATTCACAGGATCGTGGATATAGAGCTGTATCTGACCTCAGAGATCATCTAGTCCTTTTATTGTTTTTGTTAATTTTAATTTTCTTTTTTCTCAATTACATGTAAAAACAATCTTTAACATTCTTTTTTAATCGAGTTCCAAATCTCTCTCCCTCCTCTTCTCCCTCCCTGAGAAGGCAAGAAATTTGGTATAGATTATACATATGCAGTCATGCAAAATATGTTTCCATATTAGCCATATTGCAAAAGAAAATGGACCAGCCCCCTTCCCCCCTAAAGAAAAGTAAGTAAAAAAAAGGTATACTTTTGTCTGCATTTGCACTTCATCAGTTCTTTTTTTGCAGGTGGATGGTGTCTTTCATCATAAGTCCTTCAGAATTTTCTTAGATCATTGTATTGCTAAGAAGAGCTAAGTCATAGTTGATCATTATACAATATTGTTGTTACTGTGTACAATGTTCTCCTAGTTCTGATCACTTCAGTTTGCATCAGTTCACATAAGTCTTCCCAGGTTTTTCTAGAAGAATGTTGCTTGTCAATTCTTATAGCACAATAATATTTCACCACAGCTTGTTCAAACATTCTCCAATTTATTGGTATCCCCTTAATTTCCAATTCTTTGCTACCACAGAAAGAGCTGCCACAAATGTGTGTGTATATATATATATACACACATATATCCATAGAGGTTCTTTTCCTTTTTCTTTTATCTCTTTGGAATACAGTCCTAGGAGTAGTATTGCTGGTTGCTGGTCAAAAGATATGCAGTTTTACAGACATTTGGGTGTATTTCCAAATTAGGTCATTTAATCCTAAAACTTCATTTTATAAATGAATAACTGAGGCAGAGAAAGGCTACATTAGTGCCCAGTATCACAGAACTGTTAAGTTGTTGATCTAGGATTCAAATTCATGTCCCATGAATCTGCAATCAGATGTCCAATTTAGCGCTCTTTCTGTTAAACTAGATATAAATGAACATGTTTATTTGCATGTTTATAAATAAGGTATTTTATTTCTCTTGACTCTCTGTTGTCATACATATAATAAAAAGCACTAAAGAAAATTTAACAGCTCAGATGGAGACTAAAGACTGGAGAATAAAGGGAATATATAAAATATGTATCCTTGTCAGCTCAGGAAGGCACCCAAAGGGCAATAAGAAGCACAAATCAGAAGTCCCCATGAGAGAACAGAGTATTGATATAAAATCTAAGTCAAGTGAAAAAGAGAGTTCATCTGAAAACAACTAATCCATTTACAATAAACCATTTGCCAAACAAAATATAGGAGATCAGATTCTGTGTATCAACAGCAGTATAGAAGACAATATTTGGCCAAGGATTATATTTAGTCATGTACTTGTAAAGCCTTCTCTAAACAAACAAACAAACAATCAAAAACACATGGCTAAGCATGGCTCAGCATAGAATTGTCAAATTTATAAGACTATTGTGTATATATGCATATATTTGCATACACATATAAAACATATAGACATATTTGTAAGTATATGTATATATGTATTTTGAGCAACTATTTATCTTTGGAAAAGAAAGATTCAATTCCTATCGCTTGTTTTGACATATCATTCTTAATTTACTTAGTAAATTTTAAAAATTGGTACCATATATCAAATAAGCTTTCTTTATCTCTTACTATCAGATTCAAAGGTAACAAATCATTTTAATTCATTTAAGTCTGCATTCTAAGGTGAACGTCAGCTAAATATCTGAATACCCAATTGTCAGATCAGCTCATGATGGGAGTGAGGTGTAGGAGAGTAATGGCTTCTCAGTTTCCTGATTTTGTACTTGACACCTCACATGTCAGTGATTTTTCACCACTTTTCCTTTACTTCTAGAGATATTGGGACAATGACTACAAAGATACGAGATATTAATCAGTTATTACTCCTAGATCTATTATCTGGGAATTTGGAATTTTCTAAGTAGTACAAATGGTCAAGCTCAGCACCCCATTTTGTTTTTTGCTGTTTGTCATCTTTGGCTTCAGGACTATTAGCTAATAAATGCCATGTATCCTGCTCTACTCACTTTGGGACAGTTGCAAGTTAGAAGTCCAGTATTTTGACTCACTCTATCTCAAATTATTATTTTAATTTCTACATTAACAGTACTTCAAAACTGAACTTGTGCCCACTGTACTTTGTGCTAAATTCAAACCAGCTAAAAGTTCAACTTACTCATTGGTTAATAGTAACATAACTACTCCTCAAAAGACCTTCAGAGAAACTTTCAAACATCCAACAATAATAAGTTTTGATGTGAGAAATGATAACAAAAAGGCCAACCAATGTCACAGAGAGAATATTTAATAGTTTTCTTTGCTTTCCTGTGTTTTAGGACAGTGAATGGTGAAGAAGCAAAGTTTTTGTTACCTCAAATCCCAGAGCTAAGTACTGGGATCATTGAATTTTATAATCATTTGAAGGGGGAAAAAAGAAAAATTAAGGTGACAAAAAATTAAATTGACACTGTGGTTGCTTGCAGGTTTACTGTGTGTTCTCATGGAAATTAGAGCTTGGTGTCATGGCCTTGACTTGACTCCATGAAATTTTCTCAGATCACAAAGGTTCATTCCTCAAAATAAATGAAAGTTTTAGGGCAAAAACTAAAACGAAAGCCATGATTATGTATGCCTGAATTTCTGATTTAACTCCAATCACTAGAGTCAATGTCCACATTCTGAAGTCCTTCAGTTATAATATTAACCCCTACACAGTATTTCAATTCAATACTTTATATATTGAGATGCCTTACATCTGTAAGAATACATTTAGCAAATTCTACACATCCCCTGGTGAGGGGACATAAGTTACTGAAGAACATGGCAGTTGCATTTCTTCCCAGCTTCAGAAGAAGGATAATAATCAAAATTCAGAAGCAGAGTTTTCAACTACAGTAAGAGGTTTTAAAATTTCTCCAGAATAATAGACAAGAGAGAAGAGTAGGAGTTAGACTGGGAGTGAGAGTGGAAGTGATTTTTCAGATTTTTTTTTTTTAACAATGGCTTTCTAGTCAAATGTATTAAATTTCAATTTCTTCCTGAGTTTTTTGTTTTGTCTCTCTCCCCCCCCCCCCGCCATGTAACATATGATAAGATTGGGGAAAACCCGTGAATATTTGATAACATTAAATTCAATGTGCTGGGAGAACTCTCTCCTGGTATGCCAATCAATGGGTTACCTGAGGGTCCAGACAATTTTATGAATTTAGTTTTAATCATTGTTTTATGTTTTTATTTTAGCTTTTCAGAAAAAAAAACATAGCTTTTCTACTTACTGCCTTTGTAACTTTGGCAAAATTCATATTCAAAGATCATTAGTTTAGCTATGTCTCAGTTTCCTCATTTTTAAAATAAGTAAGTTAGACTAGATTATTCAGGTGACTTGTTAGATGCCATCATAATCACTTACCACAACTTATTCAGCCATTCCTCAATTGATGAGCATCCCCTCAATTTCCTATTCTTTGCCACCAAAGTTAAAATTGCAGATATTCTGACTCTGAATAAACTGGAATCCAGTCTATTCTTGAAGAATTAAGCAAGAATGAAGTCACTATCTTATGAGACAAAGAGATTTTAGGAAAGATTAATACTAACAATCAATTTGAAAGGAAGCTTGCACCTGAGCTAAGTCATGAAGCAAACTACAGTTTCTAAGAGGCATAAGTGAAGAAGCAATGCATTCTAGGCCTGGGGAGATGGGACATGGAAAAAGACACAGAGATATAATGGTGAACTCAAGTAATAGCTAGTTCTCAAATTTGTAGCAAACTTTCTTATTATCTCCATGTTTTATAGTCTTCCCTCAATGGTTACCTTCTGTATAATTATATACACTTGTATGCATTCAATAATGGATATACTGTTTACCCCACTATCAAATTAACATTTGTAAGCACTTAGCACAGTGCCTGATATGCAGTAGGTAATATATAAATGTTTACTCCTTTTCTCCTTTCCATCTCCCTTCCTCCACTTGAATGCAAGTACTTTGAAGAGAGTTACTATTTTAACTTTTTTCTATGTAACCTCACTCTTGTCCAACCTGGGAAAATAGTATAGCCCTATGACCTACACATTGTATACATAAAGTAAGACTTCTAATTGATTGAGAGACATTTGAGCTAATGATGTTGCATACCTTCATAAAGGGGTAAGACCAAAAAGAGGAGTGTAGCAATAATTCAAGAGAGACAGGCAAAAAGCAAACACAAACTTCTAAATGGAAAACAGGAGATATCTTGGAGTCACAAATATATAGGGAAGTCCACCCTCAAGAGGTCCCTCTACTGCCAGTGCTAAAAATTTAGAGACTAGAAAGAATTAACCTCCTTGAAGCCATCTTTTTCTCTCCTTGGTTGAGCTTGGACCTTATTCATTCATTGTTGGAGAGTTTATTTAATCTTGAATATTCTAATATATATAATAATCTATATAACTTTTGTCATTTCTGCATGTTGCTTACCTTGATAAAGTGGTTACTATCAATACTTTTGGATCAAATGATCAACAATGTGGCAGACTAAACATGTTCTACAATTCTCCCAACCTCTCATACCTCCTCAAATCAAAATTAAGTGCCAAATTTTTTTTAATTTAACATTTTCTTTTCCTCCAATTACATGTAAAAACAATTTTTAACATTCATTTCTTAACATTTTTAAGTTCCAAATTCCCTTTCTCCCTGTCTTCCCTCCCTTTGTTCATTGGGAAGTCAAGAAATTTGATATAGGCTATACATGTGTAGTCATGCAAAACATTTCCACAAACAAGAAAATAAAAAAAAAGTAAAGAAAAAGAATACTTCGATCTGCATTCAGACTCCACCAATTTTTTCTCTGGAAATAGGTAGCATTTTTCATCATAAATCTTTCAGAATCATCTTGGATCATTGTATTGCTGAGAATAACTAAGTCATTCAAATTAATTATCATACAATGTTGCTGTTCCTTTGTACAATGTTTTCCCACTTCTGCTCATTTTGCCTTGCATCAGTTCATCTAAGTCTTTCCAGTTTTTTCTGAAAGTATCCTGCTCATTATTTTGTTTTGTTTTGTTTTATTTAGTATTTTATTTTCCCCAGCTACATGTAAAAACAATTTTTAACAATCGTTCTTAAAACTTTGAGCTCCAAATTATCTCCCATACCCCCCACATTGAGAAGGCAAGCAATTCAATATATGTTATACAGGTATAGTCATGCAAAACATATCCATGATAATCACGTTGTGAAAAATAAAAACTCAAGAAAACTAAAGCAAAAAAAAAAGGTGCTTCAATCTGCATTTAAGAACCATCAATTCTTTTTCTGGGGATGGATAGTATTTTTCATCGTAAGTCCTTCAGAGTTGTCTTGGATCATTGTATTGCTGAGAATAGCTAAGTCATTCACAGCTGATCATCTTACAATATTGTTGTTCTTTTGTATGTAGTACATTTTACTTTGGGTCAGCCCATGCAAGTCTTTCCAAGTTTTTTCTGAGAGCATCCTGCTCATCATTTCTTATAGTAAAATAGTATTCCATCATAATCACTTACCACAACTTATTCAGTCATTCCCCAATTGATGGGCATCCCCTCAATTTCCTATTCTTTGCCACCGGAAAAGAGCTGCTATAAATACTTTTGTACATATAGTTCCTTTTCCTTTGTGTTTTTTCCCCTCTCTTTTAGGATACATACCTAGTAGTGGTATTGTTAGGTCAAATGCATGGTTTCATAGTCCTTTGGGCATAGTTCCAAATAGCTCTACAGAATGGCTTAATCAATTCACAACTCCACCAACTGTGCATTAATGGCCCATTTTCCCTATATCCCCTCCAATATGTGCATTTTCCTTTTCTGTCCTATTAGCCAATCTAATATTGAGGTACTACCTCAGTTATATGCCAAATATAAAATAATTTCTATGGACCCATGTTCTAAGATACCCAGAATCCAAAAAAAGGATAAAAAAAAAAAAGCTAGGAAATCATGAGCTCACTGAGCACCCTTACTCCTTTTCCCACACTACTGGAAGTGAGGCTTCACTAGCAGATTCAAGGACATTACACAGGCTTGCATCAAAACCCAACCTTATACTCCAGTTATCCTTTCTTCTTCCCAATGCTTTGGAGACTCCAATTTCAGGCTGCTTAAGTTAGCTTGCTCCTTAATAGGCAGCTTGATCATGGTCATTGGTAAGTCTGCCAGGCACTACAAATCCAGATGCAACAGTGCTACAAAGCTCTGAACTGACAGTACAGAGCCAGGGGTGGGGCTGGGGGGGGTGGTGCTAGAAGAACAGCATTCCACAGCCTAAGGGAAAGCTGAGGCCAATTCTAACTACCCAGAACTTAGTTGAAATAGAGACCTACTTTGATGAACTTGAGTTGCCCAGTGTGGGAGGAGACTGAGATACTCTGAAATCCAGTACCCAAAGAAACCACAATTAGAGGAAAGGGATTTAGAAAGTTAGTGTCAAGGAAAATAAGGAGGGAAAAAAATAACAAATGTACCAAAGATTTTAGAAAGAAGAAAATTTAAAAAATACATTGAACATAAAGAGATAAATCAATTAGAAAAACATTAATAACATAAGAAATTATGGCTACCAGATATAGTAAACAAGACCAAGGATCTATGAATAAATACTGCAAAAAAAGGAAAACGATCCAACACTTGATGAAACAGAGGAGTCTGTGGAATTTAAGGAAATAATGGATCTGCAACATAATGTTCCTGAGTAGTTTGCAAGAAAAAACATGAATTATGAGAGCAGAGTTTATGTCCTACATAGAAAATAATCATAAGCAGAATAGAAAACAAAACTAAAAAGCTGAATCTGCAATGACAAGCCTCACCAAACAAATAAGAGAACAATGGATAGGGAATGAAAATACACAGAAGTAAAGGACAACTTAGAAGAAAAGAAGCAAAAAACAAAAATATTAAAAGAAAATATGTTTACTATCCAAGCAAAATGTACTGATCTTGAAGACAGGATTTGTAGAGACAACATAAGGATCATACGTCTCCCAAAAGAACATTATAGGACAAAAAACCTTAACACCATAATGCAAGAAACAAAAGAAGAGCACTGCTCAGAAATTCTGAACATAAAACAATGAAATTTTAATTCAAAGAATTCATATATCACCTCCAAGGGGAACAAAATAAGTCTTCAAACTCTAGGACATATACTAGTAAAACTAAACAATTCAATTCATAAATGAGCTCTGCAAACCATCAGGAGAAAGACCTTCAAATACAAAGGTAAGGATATTCAAATAATCTAGACTTCCACACCCATTAAAAAAAAGGGAATAGAATAATGTGTTCTGAAGAGCAGTGGAGCTCAGGATTCAGCCCAGGAACACCTATCCTTCAAATCAGAACTTAGCTATATGGGGGGAAAAAAGTGAATGCCCAGTAACAAAGAATAGTTTGAACCATTTTTTAGAAAGAAAACCAGAAATGAAGAGATATCTTCTCTAAAACACCAAAAAAGAGAAAAGCAGGAGGAGTGAATAAATACAGTACATAAGGACAGCAAGAGAGTAACAACAAAAGATAATTCTTTCTAAATGTACATAAGGAGGCAGATGTGAAGGCAAAAATGGTCAAGGTAACAGTGGAAAGATGGAAATTGGGTATTATGGACAGGTAAATCTATGCTTCTTTTGTGGGACTACATTACGACATTGAAGGGTACATAAAAGCTGGGGGACAGGAGCATAGAGAGAGAGAGGAGTATATGATATGCTGCCTTCAGATAAAAGGCTAGCAGTGAGATGATGGTAACTGCTGTCATCTCTGAAAAACAGAAAAGCCTACAGAGAGTGAGAAGGAGAAGGGAAGCCTTACTTTCAAAGTGGGAAGGTATTCCATTAATGAATGCTCCTAGGAGCAAACAGATATGAGTGAAGGGAGATGAAAACCTTATGCTCTATGAGGCTCAAGGGATTTGGTGCTTGAAAAGCCTACGTATTCTGGGAGGGGAAGAGTTGAAACTGCTAAGGTTGACTGGCACCTGGAGAAGAGGGAGAGCTTGGACATAAAACATTTCTAGGCAAATCTAGGGAAAAAATAAAAAAAGTTAATAATAGAAGGTATAGATCAGTGCTGGAGGAGGAACTCTTCAATGGGGGAAACACCCTCTCTGACACTTCCAATAATTTTCATTGTTCTTGGAGTGAGGGAAAATGGAAAAGGAAAATCCATGGGATAAACCTTGTAAGACTGGCAGAAAGCAAATAGAAGAGAAACCATGGAATGCATACCTTGGAAGCTTTGATTTCATGAAGAGTATGCAAAAAAGAGAGAAACTAGATAATTATGGTGGTCATGAATCAGAGAATAAGTTTCTAGGCTAGACAGAAAGGGAAGATGGATAATGAAGAGAGTGAGAGAATTAGTTTTTGGAAAGGGTCATATAAAATGAAATTAATAAAACAAGCAAAACACAATTAATGAAGAAAATTAGGAGGAGAGGAAAGAAGAAACTGAGAGAGGAAAAAGAGAGAGGGAAGCAATATGTAACCAGATAAAGCAGGAAAGAAAAAGGAATTAATAAAGAAAACCCAAAATGGAAAGGGGTAACAGCAAGAAAAGGGGATTAGAGGTGAGGGGAAGAGAGGCAGTGGGAATAGGACCACCTTTTAAGAAAGGAAAAGATTAAAGTAAATGAAGGACTATAATATTGTATTTACAACAGAAGGAAAAAAAGAATTACTTGAAAAAATTCAATTTTAGAGATAGATGGAAGAAAATATAAACCTAATTTTATAATTCTAATGTGAAAGTATTAAATAATCCAACAAATTGAAAAAGAAGACAAATTGGATTAAAAAACAAACCTTATAATTTGTTTATGATAAATGTATTTAAAAAACAGACATATACAAGAATAATAATCTACATGTGATGGTCTTTTACATAACCAGCATTTGGTGGGAGGAAACTAAATAGGCTAGAGTTAGCTAAGTTTTATCCTCTTCTTAAGAGCCATCAATCAACTCAATCAAAAACCACATATTAATCACTTACTACAAAGTACTGTGATACGCACTAGGGGATAGAAAAAAGAGGAAAAAAGAAACGTCTTGCCCTCAAGTACTTTATAACCTAAAGTGCTAGATAACATGCAAACAAATATATGCAAAGCAAACTATATGTAGGGTAACTAGGAATTAACAGAGAAAAGGTGCTACAATTTATAGGGGTTGGGGAAGACTTCCTATAGAAGGTGGGATTTTAGTTGGAGCTTAAAGGAAGCCAGATAGGTCAGTACTCACAGCAGAGGAGGGAGTGTTACAGCATGTGGGATAACTAGAGAAAATGCCCAGACCAGAGAAATAGAGTATCTCTTTTGTACAGCAGCCAGGAGACCAATGTAATTGGATTGAAGAGTAAAAGGTGAGGAGTAAAATGTAAGAAGACTGAAAAGGTATGAGGGGGCTATGTTATGAAGGACTTTGAATGCCAAGTAGAACACTTCATATTTGCTTCTGGAAGCAATAGAAAACCACTGGAGTTTACTGAGTGGGGTGAAGAATGACATGATCAGACTTACACTTTTGGAAAATCATTTTAGTGGTTAAATGGAGGATGAATTAGAATGTGGAGAGGCTTGAGACCCACTAGCAAGCTATTGCAATAATCTAGACATGAGGTTATGAGGGTCTGCATTAGAATGTTGCAAAGTTTAAATCTACAGACCTTTGAAACATATTTGAAAAGGGAGGTGGCAGGGGTTGGGAGGAGGCAAGGTGATAGATTGTGAAGAATGCAGGTTGAGAGCCTGTAGTGTTGGTAGGCTAGTGTTGCCCTTTATAATAATCAGGATGGTAGGAGATGGGGAGTGTTTCACAGGAAAGATCATGAGTTTGATTTTGGACACAGGGAGTTTAAGATGTCAACTGAACATACAGTTCAAAATATCTGAAATTCAGTTGGAGATGTGAGACTCGAGGTCATCAGAGAGGCTGAGACAGGATAGGTAGATCTGAGATTCATTAATCATGGATGTGACAATTAAACACATGGAAGCTGTAGGGCTCACTGGTTGAAGCACAATAAAGGGATAAAGGAAAATGGCCCAGGACAGAGTCCTGCGAGAGACATAAGGTTAGAGGGCATGATCTGGAAAAGGATCCAGTAAGGGAGACAGAGAAGGAGTAGTGAAATAAATAGGTGGTTGTTGTTGCTGTTGTTTGTCTTTCATTTTTGAAGAGGACCATGGAAACAAGAAGTTGATGCCATGGCTTGCAAGTGGATTGGATTTAAGTGACAGAAGGCTGTGCAAAGTCACCAGCTTCACTTATAGCCATCTGGACACAGTGGCAAGATATAGATAAAGATGAATGGTGATTCTCTGGGTATGCAGTGGGAGACCTTAGGTTTTTGAAGCTAAGGTCTTTCCCAGGTCTCAGTTTGACTGAGGTAATGCCTATTCAGTGATTAGGGCTAGGTAAGAAATTAGGCAAAGAATGGGTTCTTCTACCTAGTTAAAAAAAATCAATGGGGGGGACCCTCAGGGTTTCTGGTCAAAAACAGAAACAGTTGAACAGGTAGGGCTTGGGCTGGGATCTATTTTTGGCCAATCAATGAGGGCCTGAGTGATTTGTCTTTAAGGCATGGTGCATAAAAAAGAAATCTAGCCCAAAAACCCCAAGGTATGTGATCAAAATTTAAATTCCTTTGGGCATAGCACCTGCAGGTAAGAGTATTACACCCTATATGGACAGAGGTAAAGGAAGGAGGGAAGGGAAGGGAATAAAAAGAGATGGGAAGAGGAAAGGAGGGAGGAGAAGAGGAGTTATATTGCCCAATTGGAAGTGGTCTCCAGTGGGGCAGCTTGTCCTACTCACAGGTCTTTGTTTGTTCTTCATTCTTGAAGAGGACTATGGCATCAAGAAGGTAATGCCATGACTTGAAAGTTGATTGGATTTAAGTGATAGAGGTTGCGCAAAGTCACAAGCCTCACTTTCTCCTCCAGAGACATTTGGGCCCATTGGCAAAATGTAGATCAAGATGAGTGAAGATGGTTCCAGATGCAGTGGGGGACCTTGGCCTTTTTTTTTTTTTTGAAGTAAATAGGAGGGGAAACAGGAAAGAGTAGGGTCACCCTTCCAAGAAATTAAAAACCTAGAGAAAAGAAATTATCAAGGAGGAAAAAGTGATCAACCATGTCAAAGGCTGTAGAGAGGTCAAGACAATGAGGATTGAGAAAAGGGTATTGGATTTGTCAACTAAGAGATTATCAATAACTTTGGTGAGAGCAATTATTTTTTTTATGGAATAAGGTTGGAAGTTAGTTTGTACAGCAGGGCTGATAAGAGAATGAAAGGAAAAAAAGTGGAAGCACCTATTGTAGAATGTCTTTTTAAGGAATTTAGCTATGAAAGGCAAAAGTGATGTAGCATGAGAGTGGAGAGGAAAAGATCAAGTAAGGTGTTTCTTTTTTTGTTTGTTTGTTTTTCTGTGTAGGGAGACACAGGCATGTTTATAGGCAATAAGAAATGAGCCAGTAGACTGGAAGAGATTGATAAGAAGTGAAAGAGTTGTGATGACAGCAGAGGCAAACTATTGAAGAAGACAGGATGAAATGGGGTCAATTGACCAAAGACAGAGGTTAGCACTTATAAAGAATAAAGTCACTTCATTATGTGAGACAGGAGTGAAGAAGGAGAAAGTATCAGAAGATATCTGAGTTATGGGAGATGAGGAAGAGTGAGAATCAGGAGTTCATAGAAAATGGCCTTAGTTTTTTCAGTAAAATACGAGGCAAAATTCTCAGCTGAGAGAATGGGGGGAAGGGAGCTATGGGAAGTTTAAGGAAAGATGAAAAGTTTGGAAAAGAGTGAGAGAATGAGTTGATAATGGGGGTATGAAAGGATTGCCTAACAGCAGTGAGGGCCCAGTTGTGGCTATCTAACATCAATTTTTAGTGGACCCAGTAAAACCTATTGCATGATTTTTCTCCTGTTATTTTTAACCCCTCTCCATGGTCAATTGATCCTATTTCACCCTGTCTTCTTCAATAGTTTGCCTCCACTGTCATTACAGCTCTTTGCTGTCTACTGTCTCATTTCCTACTGCCTATAATTTATGTAACATATTTTTTAGTGGATCCAGTAAAAAACTGTTGCGTGATTTTCTGCTGTTATATCTTAATCCCTCCTGTTATTTATTTTAATTTTAGAGGTATCATACCTCTAAACTACATCTATTTGCTCCATGGTAAGTAGAAAAAAAAACCCACAATACCCTTATTAGAAATAGTAGAGTAAAGTATAAATCATCAAGATATAGCAGTGCTGGATTCTTCTCTACTTGCCTCCCTACAAGTGTTTCAGCTACGACCCTCTTCCTACTCTTTACAAAATCATAAATCCAGTCTCTCTTAGGACGGGATAGGTCAGATAAGATATCTTTTTATGCCACACTTGGCCAGCCATATTTATATTATACTGCCCATGCTATATATAATATATGTCTAGTTCTTTCCACAGTGTCATCTAAAAAACTTGCTTAATAAATCTCTTAAAGAATGATTCATTCGTTGATTGAAACTTGTTGGAACTTAGAGCACATAAGAGGAGTAATATGAAATAACTCTAAATAGGTAATCAAAGTCAGATTATGATGTGCTTTAAATACCCACCTAAGATAATAATAGTTAATTACTATTAGGGATAGCTAGGGGGTACAATGGATAGAGACCCAGACCTCCAATCAGGAAAATCTGAGTTCAAAGTGGGCTTTAGATATTTACTAGCTATGTGACCCTGGGCATGTTATGTAGCCTTTATTTGCCTCCATTTTTTCATCCTTAAAATGGAGATAACAATAGCACCTAACTACTAGAATTATTGAGGGGATCAAATAAGATAATAATTATAAACGTTTAACACAGTTTCAGGCCCATTCCATCTCTAGCTCATTTTACAGATGAGGAAATTGAGACAAACAGAATTAAGTAACTTGCTCAGGGTCATGCACCTAGTAAGTGTCTAAGGCTGGATATAAACTCAGGAAGATGGGTCTTCCTGACTCCAGGCCCAGTACTCTATCCATTGTGCCACCTAGCTGCCCTTTTTGAATATATAATCTGGTTAATTATTTGTATTTATTTGTTAGGCAGTTGGAGTTAAGTGACTTGCCCAAGGGCACACAGCTAGTAAGTGTCAAGTGTCTGGCCTGAGGCTGGATTTGAAAACCTCTGGGTTTCAAGGCTGGTGCTCTATATACTGTGCAGCCTAGCTGCCCCCTAATCTGGTTAATTCTTAAAATTCATCTTTGAAACTTCAACTTGCAAACAGCAGTTTTAGAAATGAGTGATATGTCAATCAATCAACTATTTCTAGTGGGAGTGGCTAAAATTTTATAGGGTCTTTGATTCCCTGTAAAGTGATCTAATAAGGCTTTTATTTTTACTTTATAAAATCAACACCATTTAACTGTGATTTAACATCATCAATAAATCTTCCAAGTAATTCAAATCTAAAAAGAGATGAGGATTTATTATGCATATAAAATAATACAGCACCCTCTCTGTTTACTCTTCTCCTTGCACTATTAATATATCTTGGTTTGAAGTGCTGAACAGGTGACACTGTGCCATTTCTATTATCTACAAATTTTACTTAATAAGCTAAATGAAAATTATTTAATGAAGACATATACCCTGTTCAAGGCACATTTTAGCCTTCAATCAGCAAAATACTTATTATTTGTCTGCACTGTATCATCAGATGCCGCTTTATATTTTGTATTAATTCAGGACCAATCAGTTTTTGTCGCCTTGAATATTGCTGGCAATAAGAGTTAGGGCAGATGGTGTATGTGTGTATATGTACACATATTCCCTTCTATTGAACTTTTTAATTATCAAAGACTCTCACCTTGGAGGAATTAGATATAATTGAAGGGAAAAAAATCAGTAAATATCAATAGTGTTGTTTCTTTGTTGTTGTTGTTTTGTTTTCTTTTGTTTTTTTGTGCTGCAATGTCTTGGGTTTTGTGTGACGATAGAAAAGAATCATAAGGAATAGAAGCTGCCCTCAAGGAGTTCAAAATTTCATGGAAAAATAAAACTGAAGTATGTAAAACAATTAGAGGAGCATGTCAGAGTACATACCTTCAGCTCTCTTTGCCCAATCCTTTAAATCTTTAATAATGATTTCCATTATTACTTGATATACAGTTATTTGTAGTAGCAAACTATCCAGACAGTTTTAAAACAGGAAATCCTATGGAGGAATGAAGACCAGTTTTATAAAACTCATTTCCAAATAAGATACCTATTACTTTTGAATTATGTAGGTAGGGTACTGGAAAAATTATTGAAATGTCTGTCAAGAGACCCAAGTTTTGGCTCAGAGTCTACTTCTAACTCCCTGTAATTTCTTTTTGTTGGGCACCTAGGTGCCACAATGGATAGAGTGCTGGACATGGGTTCAGGGAGACTTATCTTCTAGACTTTAAATCTGGCCTCAGACATTTACTAGCTGTATGATACTGAATAAGTCACTTCAGCTTGTTTGCTTCAGTTTCCTCATCTGTTAAATGGACTGGAGAAAGTAATGGCAAACCAGTCTGGTATCTTTCCCAAAGAAACTCCAAAAGGGGACATGAAGAGCCTGACATGACTGAAAAATGACTGAACAACAACAAAATGGGACCATGGAACTGGATCACAAAAGTTCTTCCTAGTTTTTGATTTAATTTTATTAGCAGTGACTATGTCTTCTCTCTTGTTCCTTTTGTTATCTTATTTATACAAAATGTTAATGAATGCATATTTGTGTGCTTGCATGTGTGTTGACATTGTAGTTACTTCTGCATTATTTCTAGTAATCGGAACCTAGTATAGCATAAACAATCAAATATCATAAAATATTTTAGCTCATAAATTCATTTGCCTATTTACTCTTTACTTTGTCTTTCTTTTTTTTTAACCACACCTGACAATTTATCCATTTTGCCTTACCCAACTATAACCTTACTATTTACTCTCTCCCTCAATTTTTGTCCTTTTTCATTGATTTATTATCAGCTATTTAACTTTTTTTTAGTTTCCCCACATTTTTTCAAACCAGATTTCATTACTCTTATCTTTTTTCTCTCTCCTGTGTTCTGCATTTTTTCTTATTTATATAAGAGCATATGAAAATGGGTAATCTAATTCTATAGTTCCCCAAAATTTATTTTCTGCTCCTCCCAAGGTTCAGACGGTTGTCTAAAACATTTTAATTCTATGCTTTTAAATTTTCTTTGCAATTTGTTTTTAATTCACTATCAATACTTAAAAATATTATCTCATTGTGATTTAAAATAATGTTTGTAAATGTTTCAGCAATTGTCACCAAGTTTCACATACACTTTGCATATGTGTGAGCATGTGCGTGTGTGTGTATGTGTGTGCACACATAATGGTTTAAATATAGAGTTTTAATGATTTAAAGATTGATAAATTTTTAGTTGCAATATACTAGAGGAATCATGTAAATCCTATGAAATAGAGTTATGCCACATATAGTGTCCCTCACAGGTTATTATCCAGCCTTTGCTTATGCACTTTTCTTGACAGGGAACTTTTTACCTCTTCAAGGAAGCCACTACATTGGCATCCAACTCTAAATGTTATGACATTATTTTTAGTTATTTCCCTGTCGCTTCCACTCATCGGTCCTAGTTCTGCCTTCTAGAGTCATACAGAATAATTCTATTCCCT
>NW_020954569.1:8020271-8021807 GCF_900497805.2 Vombatus ursinus | reverse complement strand
ATATATATATATATATACACACATATATATATATATATACACACATATATATATACATATATACATACATATATAATTAGTACTTTCATACTTCGTGGTCATTAGATAATTTCATATCTTTACAAAGAAATTATGAATCAATTTTAATTTTAATGCTATGCTGTTATAAAATGCATTTAATGTTCTATAATACATATTTACTGTTAAAATCTTGTCATGAACTATTCTTTATTCATTTTTAATGATTGGGTATTAAAGAACAATAGATCAAAGAGTTGGAGAGTCAAATAAAACAACTATGAATAATATGTATGGTTAGATAAATGTCTAAAATGTAATTTCATCTCATAATCTTTGAATTCATGTTCATTTTGCTCATACTGTAACATGACTCTCCCCTTTTCGATCAGAGCGATCAAAGAGGTATCTCCATGCCCTGCTCCTCTGGAAAGTACTTAACTGGGGAATGTAACTGCACACAGTGCAGCCTAACCATTTTTGAAGTGTTAGGCAATAAATTTCCAGCTCAATTACTTCACCATATTTCTATGAAACATGATGAATTTGAAATGATTGATACATTCATATCACTTTAATGCATCACTGTGGAGGATTATGACTGATTGTTTCAAATTGATCACAATGTGAATGCCTTAAGAATATGCTCAGTTGCTATTCAAAGAATCAACCATACATAGTAAACTGTATTCCTTCAATTACTTTTTTTTTAAATTTAAGTGGTAAGATCATCAATTTAGACCTAGAATTGGTCTTTGAGGCTTTTATTCTGTATCAGGTTCAATGCTTTTATTTTGTATATGAGGAAATTCAGGATACGCAAATTTAAATTATCTGCCTAGGATATAACAGTCTGAGACAGGAATTGAACTCAGGTCTGCCTGACTCTAAGCCCAATGCTCTATGCACTATACCATCTAATTACCTATAAAATTGACTTCTCCCCTCAAGTCAGCCATTTCCTCTTAAAGCTATTTCCTTTGGAACTTCTTTTATAGCAATATAAAAATTACAGCGAAAAAATTTTTTTTAAAATTTTTAATTGCATAGTATTTAGTTTTTACCATGATCTAATATTCATTTAAAATTTATTGTGTTATATGGTGAATAATGTTGTTAAAACCTACTTTTTGCAAACATGCCTTCCAATATCCCTAGCAATTCTTGTGGAATAGAATCATTCCCCTGGTAGTTTGGCCAATTGGTAATATTCAACACTAGAATGCTATAGTTTGTTCAAATGATCTAGTTATCTATATTTTATCCAGTACCCAGTTGTTCTGATGATCAATGTTTCATATTGTAGTTTTTAATCTGATAATGTTATGCCTCCTAATTTCTGGGGTTTTTTTTCATTATTTTTCTTGAAGTTCTTATCATTCTATTTCCATGAAATCATCCTCTTGTAGTTTGATTGGTTTAGCTCAAAATCTGTAAATTAATTTGGAAAAATAATAATTTTCATTATAATAGTAGAGCCTCACTGGGTAAGTCCAGTAAAGAAAAAAAAAAGAAAAG
>NW_020954569.1:8019407-8020227 GCF_900497805.2 Vombatus ursinus | reverse complement strand
AGTAAATGTCATGTGTCTGAGGCCAGATTTGAACTCAGGTCCTCCTGACTCCAAGGCTGGAGTTCTATCTATTGCACCAGTCTTCCTTTATTTCTGTAAATTGTTTTGTAATTGCTTTTATATTTATAGATCAGTTTTAATAGAATTATTCCGGAATTTTTTTTAATTTTGGAGTTATTTTGACTGGAACTTCTGTTTTTATGATGCTTTCTTGAGTTTTGAGAATTAACATGGAATAAAAAAGAAGGGAACTCATAAGTTAAATATTCTAGTGCTAGACTATACAAAAGGTAGATATTTCATGAAGGGAAGATTGACGAGTCAAATATGATTCTATGATTATTTGATATGGTGACAAAGATGGTAGTACTCTCAATAGAAATGGAGAAGTTGTGAAGATATGTGGGTAGTATACATGTGGTATTATATTCATCCATTCATTACTGTGCTGGAGTTGCAAAGTATAAAGCACTATGCCTGGTGTCTGGAAGATTTGAATTCCAATTCAGCCTCAATTACTAGCTATTTCACCCCAGGTAAGTCACTTGACCTCTGTTTACCTCAGTGTCCTCAAGTACAAAATGGGGATAATAGCAGCATAAACTTTTCAAGGATTTTGTCAGGATCAAATGAGATAATATTTGTAAAAAGTGCCTAGTTCTTTCCTTTCTTCTTCCCTCCTTCCCTTATTCCCTCTCTGGCTTCTTTTCTTCTCTTCTTCCTTACTCCCTCCCTCTCTTCCTTTCTCCCTCACTACCTCCTCCTCCCTTCCTTTTTTTCTCCCTCCCTTTGTTCATTTTTTCTTCCCTTCCTCCCTCTC
>NW_020954569.1:8012721-8019291 GCF_900497805.2 Vombatus ursinus | reverse complement strand
CCTTCCTTCCTTCCTTCCTTCCTTCCTTCCTTCCTTCCTTCCCTCCTTCCTTCTGTCTAGTGCTGCATCTGTAGAAATCCAAAGGCAGTACTGACTTGGGCTAGGCCCACCTTTCTAATGGCAGGAATTTCAGGGAGTTTGACCCCTGAGTTATCAAAACACTTTTGATGATCTTGTTCTAAAGAGAAATATGTTTTCTTGGGAGATAGTTTTCTTTTACATAAACCTTCCATTTGATTTTGTGAGCAATTTCACCAGCATGATGAAAGAAATGCCAAATATGGGGATAAGACTAGATATATCAATTTCCTGGGTCTGTTAGTCCACTGGCATTGTAGATTCTGCCAGATCATTCTGTTATTCCATTAGATTGTGAGCTCCAAAAGAGTAGACATTGTTTCATTGCTGTTTCTTTATCATTGATACCTAGCACAATGCTTGAATCAAGTATGCTTGTTAATTATTTGGTCTGATTATTTGGTTGATCAGAGAATGAATGACAATAGATTCTCTAATCAGCTCTTATATAAACTGGGATGACTATAAGTCAGACTAGGCATAGAGTGCATGATATTGACTTAGGATCACATGATAGAACAGAAGAGAACTGAGCTATTGTATATTACAGTTTCCTCATTTTTCCAAGTAAGAAAACCGAGACCCAGAGAGATCAATGTTTTGATCATAGTCATAGAAATGGTGTTAGATTAGAACTCAAACGCTCCTTCTACTATATCATGCATTAATTGAATATATTATTGATTCTTGCTAAAGATATCCTTATGTGACCCAAACTATTATTCAAACAATGAAATATTGGTATTACTCACTGGAATGCAATAGGTGATCATTTTAGTGAGTAGTGGATAAGGTAAGTTTAATTATTATGAATGAAAGAATGCTAAGAAAACTAATAAATCTTAGAAAGGTTAGCTCTTGAGAAATTTTGATATGTTTAGTAAGGACAACTAAGGATTTTCCATCAGTGTTTTGGTTTTAATTGTAAAGGATAAAATATGCAAAAACTCATGCAATTATATATACTCTATTAGTTATTAATATTATGTCTTTGTTTAAAATTGCTGCTATAATATATCTTCTTGTCTATTAATCCTTCATGTTAGTTTATTTACTGTTAGTTGCTTGAATCATCTGTATCTTTAGATGTCTAGTATGATATTAACATGAATTTACAAACTTCTTGCTTATCAGAGATTCCACTATATTCTGTCTAAAAATTATTTTTGGAGATATAGCTACCATTTTTCTTCACTATTTATTGTGAACTAAATGAAATGATGAGAAATAATTCAAGTCATGAATTAGCTAACTTTCAAGCCAGGATATTAATTTCCCAGAATTATAGGGTAGGTACAAATGAAATTGCATTACCCATAGTGGGCAAAACATATTACTTTTTTCATACACTCCTAGTGGCCTTTGTAAGAGTCATTAAGCTTATTTTAATCAATGGTATTGTATATGAAAATGAAATGAAAATAACTTGTGACTTCATTGTCTACCTCTCCCATCTATTGGGGAATGCTGTATGTTGCATTGTCTGACAGTTATCTGCTTCTTTCCTAACTACAATATTATAGAGATTATGAGGGACTAGAAATTGTGGCAATTCTCTCTGTTTCTCTTACCAGAACAAATATAGACATGGCAGTCTTTTTTGCTACTCCAATCTGAAGAGAAGCAAGCATTCCCTTTGACCTCACCCTTCTATCTCTTACAGTGATTATCCCTTGAGGTAGGGAGGAAAAGAGTTAGAAAGATTTCAATGTCTTGCTGTGCAGGTTTGAATATTGACTTCTATTTCATGTTGCACCTGTCTCCTGCCTCATATCAGGCCTCCTCTGGGAAAAGAAGTGACACCTTTGCTCAGTGATGAACATTCTCTCATTTAGTCATACCCTACAAATTTCCAGTGATTCTAAGTCCTCATAGGACATCATCCAAACCCATTCCCCACCTCCCACCACTTGATTACTTATTCCTATCTCCCTCAACCTTCCCATCCCAGAGTTCTAACCAAATGCTATCTGCTCTCTTCACTGTGTCATCTGGAATCCCTGTTCCACAGAAAGAAACTTTCCTTCTTCCTAAATCTCTTTCTATTTCACTCCTTCCATCTACCAGCAATTGCTGAAAGATGGATTCCACGCCCCCCCCCACCCCATTACAGAGAAAACACAATCTCCTTGGCTACTCTTCTTAGTACTGGCTGCACATTCCCTCATTCCACACGGCTCACTGGTAAAAGCAGGGGAGTTTATAATTTATACATCTGTTTCTTTGCTTTCTCCTTCAATCGATTGTGAGCTCCTAGAGTGCAGAGACAATCTTTCTCCTTTTTTTGTAATCCTAGTGCTCAGCACAGTGCCTGACAGGTGGTAGGTGCTTGAGAAATGTTTATTGACCAACATCTCTGACAGTTTACACAATATTCCACACCCTCTAGTTCCACACCTCTACAAAGGCAAGAGAGAGATATTTTCTCACCTCTTCTGTGCCAAAATTTAGATATTATAATTATACCATGTTCATGTTCATTTTCTTTCCATTAACATATTGTAAATATTATGTATATTATTTTCTTAGTTTTCAATACTTCACTTTTCAGTACTTCATCTTTATCAGTTCATAAAGAATGTTTCCATACTTTTCATAATTAATCACATTCATGATTTCTAATAGTACATTAATATTTCATTAATTTATTTAGCTGAAAGATTTTTCTAAAGAGAACAAAGATAAAAAAAACACAGCTGGATTGGGTCAAGTAAATACATAGAGGAAATCTCTGCTGGAAGTGACATTTGTATGAGGACATGGAGGCAACATTGAATTCACAGGATATCTGAGAGAAAGAAGCCAAAGCATGGAAATCTAATATCAGGCCATATTACTCCAGGAAAACAAAACACAAACAAGCAAACAACAACAACAAACAACAAATAAACTTCAACAACTAAAACCATGGTTATTTTTAATCTATACAAAATCTTTGTGAGACATTAATTTATGTATTAAGTGAATCCATGATAAAATATTTAGTAAGATGCACAAAGGCTTTATCAAATGATAACCTATAATAGGCCATATCTTTACCATCACAAATTGATTGAAAGAGAAGAAGAATAAAATACACTACCATGTTTATTATTCATAGACTATGGAGGAGAAAATAATAAGAACAACACAAACATTTGATTCAGCAAAGCAAAATATTGCCTTAAATGTTCCCTCCCTTCCAACAAGTGCTCCATCCATATGTAACAATATTGCCAGTTACTTTGAAAGATAAAGTAGCAGAAATGTGTTTTGCATGATTCTCTGATTATTTAAAAGTCTTTCTACACATATTTGCAAAAAGTTTCAAACAAATCACAGCTATGGCTAGGAATTGAGGTGAAGGTTGAATTCCTAATCACATGAAATAGAGAACATTACAAAAGTGCAACAGATAATTTCAATAACATAAAATTAAATAGTCTTTGCACATACATAATTAAATGTAGTTAAGAAGGGGAAATGGATTAGAAAAATATATTTTATAACAATCTGATATGTAAGATATATTCAAAATTAGCACAGATATATAAAATTGAATGCTACTCAAAATTAGACATAATCAAAATACATAAACAGACAGTTCCTAAAAGATGAACTACAAATTATTCATAACCATATGGAAGATTGTTTCGAATTATTAGAAAGACAAAAAAACCTCTAATATTTTATCTTAATCCCAGAAAACTGGCAGAGATCACAATGTTGGAGAGACTATGGAAATAAAAGCACAATAATACACTGTTGGTAGAGTTGTTGGTTTTTTCCCAACCAAACTGGGAAGCAATAATGAATAATGCTAAGGAAAACTGAATAAAATTTATTTACTAAGAAATCAGAATCATATGTGTATGCTCCAAGTAGGTTAAGTACAGAAAAAAGGGTCACATATATTCCAAAATATTTTTAGCAGTGAATAGCTTAGAATAGCATAGCATAATGAAAAAAAAAACAAACAAGTGGAGGAAAAATAGATAAAATAGATGTCCATTGATTAGGGAATGGTTTAATAGATTTTGATTCATGAATATTTAATATTCAAAAGGATCTGTGATCTCATCAGATTGTATGTTTTCTTACACAGTGCACATTGCAGTGCACCAATGCCTATTCAGTCTAAATTCAGACTCTTGTACCTTTCCTCTCCTAAGTTCACCACAACTTAACCAGTCAATGTACTGGCCCTTCTTGCTTTCTCTTGACAACGTAAGGATACCTGTGGAACACTCAATCTGTTCATCTCTGATATTTCATAATCAGTTTATTTGTGACATTGTTTACTTTTAGTCCTCAAAGTTCTCAATGGTAATATGTTGTACCTATGTAAAACCTCCATATGCCTTTCCATTTTCCTTTTCCTCAACTTTCACTTTTTTGGGATAATTTTGTATTCCATGTCCCGGAGTCATATAATAAAACTGGTGGAATGTTTATATCAAAGAAATATTTTTGGGGGAGGTGTATAATTCAAGGAAAATTTTAATTTACCAAAGGAAATAGTTGTCGCTTCTATTTCTCCGCTCAACTTGTTCATTTGTATTGTTTGTCCTAGGTATAGATTCTCATGACAACGTCTATAAAGTTCCATCCCTTTGAATGTCACAATCTGCAGAAGAGACATGTTATTCACTTGGTCAGTCTGGTGTAGATGAGTGAGCCAAACTCTTTGTAGCAGTTCCAGATCTATTCCAGGAGCCTCTGTGATACTCAGGGCTTCTTTTGACTAATACAGTGTCGTGTGCAAATGGGAACAATTGAAGAACCTCCATATCTATGGTGAATCTTTCTATAACTTAGAATCTGAACAGGCTCTCTGGCACCAAAAGTGCTTTTCTAGGTAGTGAGAAAGGGGAAGTGGGAAGCAGCAGCAGTTTTGAGTTTTTTCATATATATATTTAAGTTCTCTTCATCAGTCATGTTTCTAATTGAGAAGGGCCAGTAATAGTCATGTCTTTAACGCAATCAGTACAACATCATATCCAAATAGGGAGCATGTAGATGACTTAACATTTAAAGAAGTCTCTATTCTATTTGTAACCCATTTTGGAAATACTTCTTGACAGTCATAAATACCTTTGGCAATTCTCTGCCCCCCTTTTTTAATAACTTGTTTTATGTTAACATTGAAGAATATTCCTTTCTTGATACATAAAAAAGATATGCATCTCCCCCATCCCTAAAAATTCCTCACTTGACCCTATCATTGCCTTAAGTAGTTATTTTATATCACTGCTTTATTTGAAAGCAAAACTCTAAGGGGTGGGGGTGGCCAAGAAACAATAGCAGTTTAATTCATTTCTTCTACACTGACCTATGTTTCAAAACTTTGCATTATGGCAGCTGATCTACTCACTTACATGTTATGGTTCTCTCCAAAATTTACAATAATCTCTTCACTAGAAAATTTTATCACTTTTCCTGACTTCTCATTCTGACTTCTGTGAAGTATTTGATATTGTTGACTATTGTCTCCTCCTGGAGAGTCTCATGTCTCTTTTTTTTTTTGACACGGTTCTCTCTTGTTCTTCTTTTACCTATATATTAAATTCTCATTTGCATTTATTGTATCATCATCAATGCCCTGTACCCTAACTGTGGAAAAACCTCATGGATCTATTCTGGAGCCTCTTCATTCTCTTTCTCTTGGTAATTTAATCAATGATTTAATCAGCTAATTATTCAATTATCATCTGTATGTAGATGACTCCCAGATATATAGCTCCATCCCTACTCTCCTAATTTTCATTCCTATATCACCCACAATCTATTGGACATTTCCCACTGGGTGTGTCATAAACAGTAAACTCAGTATTTCTAAAAGGAAATTCAAAATATTTCTCCCTTAATAACACCTCTCTTCCTAAAATTTCTGTTTTTGTCTGGGGCACCATGATCATTCTAGTCATCTGATTTCTCTACCTTGGATTCAACATTTACTCTTCAATTTCCTTCACTGACTACCTGCTGCTCTTCCTTATGCCAACATTTACATTCAGTTGATAACTTTTTTCTACTGTCAACACATAAGTTGAGATCCTTATCACATATCACCTGCATTATTGAAAGTGTTGTATTTGGTTTCCCTGTCTCAAGTTTCTCCTCTCTAGAATCCATCACTCACAAATCTGCCAAATTGATATTCCTAAAGCACAGAGCTGATTATGGTATTTGCTCAGTAGAAGCTCCAGAGGCTTCTGATTGTTTTTAGTATCATATTTAAATACCTCTGTTTGATAGTTACACCCATACAAATTTATTTTTTTCTGTGGTTATTATACATTACTCATCTCTACATATGCACAGTTCAGCCAAACTAGCCTTCTTACAAACAATCACTCTCCAGGTCTTTCCACAGATTGCCATTCATTTTCCAAATGTATTCCCTGCCTACATCCACCTGTTTTAATTCCTAGATTACTTTAAATCTATGTTCAAGTCATCTTTTGTATGACTTTACTGATTACTCCCAGCTGCTGGTGCCATTCTCTGAAA
>NW_020954569.1:8002586-8012675 GCF_900497805.2 Vombatus ursinus | reverse complement strand
ATTTGGTGAGGCAATTGGGGTTAAATGACTTGCCCAGGATCACACAGCTAATAAGTGTCAAATATCAGGCCTTGTTTGAACTCAGATCCTCCTGACTCCAAAGCTGGAGCTCTATCCACTGCACCACCTAGCTGTACCTGTTTACTCTGAATATACTTTATATTTACTTATATGTGGATGTGATGGTTCCCCTATGGAATGTGAGCTCCTTGAAGAGTGGCCATAATTTATATTTGTCTTTGTGCAAAAATACAAACTGTGGAACTATAGTGGTTTCTAATTGTTGAGCTTTAGCCTGATCTTGCTGGATTTGAAGCATCAGTGCCAGTTCTCTACCCCATACAACTACTGGCACTTTGACAATCATCCCAAACTCCTCCTCAAAAGAATCTTGCAGCCCAACTCGGCACTTTCCTGAGTTCAGAGAGATGAGTATTCACTTTACCTTGCCCAGATACAAAAGTCCTTTAAGCCACTTCCTTGTCATCTCCATCTCCTTAGCATGCTATATCACAAGGATCCCTTCCTCCATTTGTTGTTTTCCCTTCTCCTTTGGAATTTAAATTCCTTGAGGAAAAAAAAATGCCCTTATTTATTTGTATTCCCCAGCACTTAGCACAATACCTGGCATATAGCTAGAATTTAATAAATTCTTTACCTTTTTCTCCAGACTGTGCACAGTAAGCTCTTAATAAATGTTTGTTTATTGATTAATTGTTCACTATGTGTGTACATTTAAGGATGCCATATGATCTTATAAAGATCATATAACATTAAAAAATCACTTTTTTGATGAAAGCTTTTAAGGTGACATTTTGTCCTATGGAGTCAAGAGTTAAGAGGGGGAAGAGAGGGAGAAGGAGAAGTAGACAGGGAGAGAGAGAGAAAAAGAAATGATGGATTGTTTGTTCCATGGATTTCTATGTCCAAATAATTCATTAAAAAGTGGTCATCCATGTAGTGGAGCCAAGATGGTGAAATGAAGGCAGGGACTCACCCAAGCTCTCCCCCAAGTACTTGGGGGAGATCCCTCCAAGTACTTTTAAAAATGACTCTAAATAAATTCTAGAGCAGCAGAACCCACAAAAAGAAAGAGTGAAAGAAATTTCCAGCCCAACAACCTGGAAGGTCAACAGGAAAGTTTTGTTACACCAGGATGAGGAGGAGCACAGACCAGTGCATGGCACAGCAGCATAAACTGAGGCCCAATAAACCAGGAAGAGGCCTTTGGAGTCAAATAATTGGCAGCAGCAGTAGCAGCTGTCTCCAGAGCTCTCAGCCCACAGAAAGTGAGTGGATCAAACACCTGGTCAGAAGGAGAATACAAGGGTCACTTTGTTAGCACTAGGGGCAGGATTCTGTTGCTTTGCCCATACTCGGATCTGGCCACAGTCCTGGGTGGTAGTCCCAGGGTAAGGAGGAACACTAGCACCCAAAGCTTGCTGCCACGGTATTGCAGGAACCCTCTTCACAG
The DNA here is from genome assembly GCF_900497805.2 of Vombatus ursinus. NCBI lineage: Eukaryota > Metazoa > Chordata > Mammalia > Diprotodontia > Vombatidae > Vombatus > Vombatus ursinus. The sequence goes on along the minus strand of NW_020954569.1, from coordinate 8,011,201 downwards.
TCCCATAACAGAAAAGCATGCTTGTGGTCACTCACAGACCAGACCACAAATCAGGAGAGGAATAAACACCTCTCCTTAGATCATACTACCTTGGAGGAACTGAAAAGTTATAGATCTCTAGAAATATCTCTGAAAACTGATGCACAAGGCCCTGAAGCTTGGGACAGCATGCCCTCCACCATGGAAACAGAGACCCACTTTAACAAAGAGTCAAAAGTCTAGTAACAGACTGTGAAAATGAGCAAACAACAGCAAAAAAAATTCTGACCATAGTTACTATGGTGACAAGAAAGATCAAACACACACACTAAGAAGAGATAACAAAATCAAAGCTTCTACACTCAAAGCCTCCAAGAAAAATATGAATTGGTCTCAGGCCATGGAAAAATTCAAAAAGGATTCTGAAAATCAAGTAAGAGAGGTAGAGGAAAATTGGGGATGAGAAATGAGAGTGGTTCAAGAAAGTCATGAAAAAAACAAGTCAAGAGCTCAGTAAAGGAGACACACACCCAGGCACACATGCACACATGCACACATACATGCACACACACACACAGAATACTGAAGAAAATAACACCTTAAAAAAGGACTAGGCTAAATGGTAAAAAAGGTCCAAAAAACCAATAAGGAGAAGAATGCCTTAAAAAGCACAATTGGCCAAAAAAAAAAGTGGTACAAAAGCTAACTGATGAACAAAAAACATCCTTAAAAATCAGAATTATACAAGTAAAAGCTAATGCCTTTATGATAAATTAAGAAACAATACAACAAAATCAAATGAATGAAAAAAAATAGAAGATAATGTGAAATATCTCATTGGAAAAACTATTGACCTGGAAAATAGATCCAGGAGAGACAATTTAAAATTTATTGAACTACCTGAAAGCCATGATCAAAAAAAAAGCCTAGACATCATCTTTCAAATAATTATCAAGGAAAACTACTCTGATATCCTGGAATCAGAGGGTAAAACGGAAATGGAAAGAATCTGCCGATCACCCGTTAAGAGAAATACCAAAATTAAAAGTTTCAGGAATATTATAGCAAAATTCTAGAGTTCCCAGGTCGAGAAAATATTGCAAGCAGCCAGTAAAAAAAAAAAATCAGGTATTATGGAACCACAGTCAGGATAACACAATATTTAGCAGCTTCTATATTAAAGGACTGGAGGGCTTAGAATGATATTCAGGAGGGCAGAAGTGCTAAGATTACAACCAAGAATCACCTACTCAGCAAAACTAAGTATAATACTTCAGGGAAAAACGGATATTCAACAAAATAGAGAACTTTAAAGCATTCTTGATCAAAAGACCAGAGCTGAATATTCATCAGATTTGGCTTAAGGAGGGAATAACATACACACTCAGTTGGGTTTGGAAAGCTATCTTACCCTAAAGGAAAATAGGGTGGAAGGTCATAAGAGGGGGGGGGAATGATAGAAGAGAGGACAGATTGGGGGAGGGGATAATCAGAAACAAACACTTTTGAGGAGGGATAGGATCAAAGGAGAAAAAAGAATAAAATGGGGAGGCGGGAAAGGACGGAGGGAACTATAGTTAATCTTTCACAACATGACTATTATGGAAGTGTTTTACATGACTACACATATATAACCTAAATTGAATCTCTTGCCTTCTCAATGAGGGTGGGTAGGGAGGGAGGAAAGGAAAGAATTTGCAACTCAAAGTTTTAAAAACAAATGTTAAAAATTGTTTTTACATGCAATTGGGAAATAAGATATGCAGGCAATGGGGTATAGAAATCTATCCTGCCTTACAGGAAAATAGAAGGGGATGGAGATAAGAGAGAGCGGGGGTGGAGGGGGTGGGGATGGAGGAAATGGTGATAGAAGGGAGGGCAGATTGGGGGATGGAGTGTTCAGAATGCATGCCATCTTGGGGTAGGGAGAGGGGAGGGACAAGGAGAAAATTTGGAACTCAAAATCTTGTGGAAGTGAATGTTGAAAACTTAAAAGAAATAATTAATTAAAAAATAAAAAATAAATACATGAAAGAATGCAGAAGAAAGTTTAGAAAGGGACACAGACAAGCAGGAATGTGTTGTTTATCATATTAAAATTAATATATGCTAAAATAGAAGTCTATTTCTAATAAAATACATGTTTTCTTAATAAAAAAAGAATTCAAGATTGAGGGGATGCCCATGAATTGGGGAATAGCTGAACAGGTTGTGGTATGTGATTTGTAGTATATAAAAAAAAATGATGAGCAGGATGCTCTTAGGAAAACCTGGAAAGATTTACATAAGCTGATGCAAAGTGAAATGTGCTGTGTACAAAGTAACAGCAATATTGTAGGATGGTCACCTGTGAATGACTTACCTATTCTCAGCAATACAATGATACAAGACAGCTCTGAAGGACTTATGATGAAAAATGCTATCCTTTTCCAGAAGAAGAATTGATGGTGTCTAATGCTGATTGAAGCATACTTTTTAATTTTTTCTTTTTCTTGAGTTTTTTTTTTTGGTCTGTTTTCTTTTACAACGTCAATATTATGGATATGTTTTGCATGACTACACATGTTTAACCTAAAAACAAAACAAAACAAACAAACAAACAAAAAACAGAAATCCTACATAGAGAGAGCTATAAATAATTAGTATCTAAAAATATCTGCAACAATTGTCACCAAAAGGATGGTTTTTACTGGTGTCATGTATGAAAGAACAGTTGGACATACATAGGTTCACTAGGCATCCTGAGGATCATATAAATGACACATAAATAATGACATAAATAATAATCAAGATAAATAGCAGCAGCTATAACAAAGGAAGGCTCATTCATAGATAGAGAGATAGATAGATAGATGGATAGATAGATAGATAGATAGATAGATATAGATATAGATATGTGCATCAATTAGCACACAATCAAAGAAGAAACCTGCTTCTCTATATATGTAATCTATTGGATAAAAGTGTGAGGAACCAGCCAATATTCATTATAAATGAAAGATAAAACTTTCACTTAAATTATGAATATGACTTCAACTTATATTTCATGATTGCTTCATACCTTAGGATGTTTCTGGTCATTAAATAGATATTGATTGAGCATTATTAACCAACTATTCAGTTTTATATTACATGTTATCTTATTCTAAAATAATTTCTGATAATATAAACAATGAATAAATAAATCTGTCACAAGCTAATATCCATAAATGAAAGGTAGAATGAACTAATGACAAGTATATAGATAGGATTGCAGATCTGGAAACTTGAATTCTAATTATAGAATTTCTCTTATCTAGTTGTGTGAATTTGCCAATCACTTAGCTTCCATTAACCACAATTTTCTCAGTTTTAAAATAATGAATTACAATGTAAAAATAATGGACAAAAATCTGTTAAGAGTCTAAGTGTGAACCAAAAATCAAATGGGAACCATGTTTTATTATTCACTCAGTTCCTTACTCACAGGAGTGTATGACTGTGGGAAATTTGTTGTTCAGTCCCTTCAGTCATGTCTGACTCTTCATGACCCCATCTGAGTTTTTTTTATTAATTTATTTTTAGTTTTCAACATTCACTTCCATAAGCTTTTGAGTTTTAAATTTTCTCTCCCTCCCTCCCCACTTCCCTTCTCAAGACAGTGTGCAATCTAATATAGGCTCTACATATACTTTCCTATTAAACATATTTTCACATTAGTCATGTTGTAAAGAAGAATTAGAACCACAAGAAAGAAGAACCAAAAAAAAAAAAAAAGAGCAAATGATATACTTTGATCTGTATTCAAACTCTATAGCTCTTTCTCTGGATGTAGATAGAATTTTCCATCATGAAACTTTCGGAGATGTCTTAGATCCTTGCATTGCTGAGAAGAGTTAAGTTTATCAAAGTTAGTCATCAAACAATGTGGCTGTTACTGTGCACAATGTTCTCCTGGATCTGCTTATTTCACTCGGCCTCACTCCGTACAAGTCTTTGCAGGTTTTTCTGAAGTCCACTTGCTCATCATTTCTTATAGCACAATGTTATTCCATTACATTCATACACCACAACTTGTTCAGCCATTCCCCAATTGATGGGCATCTCCTCAATTACCAATTCTTTGCCATCACAGAAAAAGGTGCTATAAATATTTTTATATTTGTTGTCCTTTTCCCATTTTTGTGATCTCTTTAGGATGCAGTGCTAGAAGTGGTATTGCTGGTTCAAAGGGGCATACACATTTTTATAGCCCTTTGGGCATGGTTCCAAATTGCTCTCCAGCAATCCAGTTGGATCCAGTTCACAACTCCACCAACAATGTATTAATGTTCTAATTTTCCCATATCTTTTCCAACATTTATCATTTTTCTTTTTTGTCATGTTGGCCAATCTGATAGGTGTGACGTGGTACCTCAAAATTGTTTTGATTTGCATTTTTCTAATCAATAGTGATTTAGAGCATTTTTTCCATGACTATAGGTAGCTTTAATTTCTTCATCAGAAAACTGTCTTTTCATATCCTTTGACCATTTATCAATTGAGGAATGACTTGTATTCTTATAAATTTGACTTAATTCTCTATGCATTTTAGAAATGATGCCTTTATCAGATTGTAAAAATTCTTTGCTAATTTTCTGCTTCCCTCCTAATCTTGGTTGCATTGTCACTGTTTGAGCAAAAACTTTTCAATTTAATGTGATCAAAATTGTCCATTTTGCATTTTATAATGTTCTCTGTCTCTTGTTCGATCATAAAATCTTCTGTTCTCCATAAATATGACAGGTAAAGTATTCATTGCTCTCCCAATTTGCTTATAGTATTGTGTACCCATTTTGACTTTATCTTGGTATAGGATGTAAAATTTTGGTCTATGACTAGTTTCTGCCGTACTCTTTTCCAGTTATCCCAGCACTTTTTGTGAAATAGTGAGTTCTTATCCCAGAAACTTTGGGTTTATCAAACAGTAGATTACTGTAGTCATTGACTATTGTGTCTTGTGGGTCTAAGCTATTCCACTAATCCACCACTCTATTTCTTAGACAATACTAAGTAGTTCTGATAATTGCTGCTTTATAATACAATTTAAGATCTGGTTTGGCTAGGCCACCTTCCCGAGCTTTTCTTTTCATTAGTTCCCTTGATATTCTGGACCTTGTGTTCTTCCAAATGAATCTTGTCATTATTACTAAGTTATTAAATATCATCAAATTATTTATTATTAAATTATATATAATATATAATTATATATTAAATATAATTTATAATTAAATTATAAAATTATTAAATATTTTTTGTAGTTTGGTAAGGTGCTGAACAAGTAAATTAACTTAGGTAGAATTGAAATTTTTTTTTTACATTAGCTCGGCCTATCCATGGGCGACTGATACTTTTCCAGTTATTAAGTTGGACTTCATTTGTGTGAAAAGTGTTTTGTAATTGTGGTCATATAGTTCTTGGGTTTCTTTCAGTTGGTAGACTCCTAAATATTTTATAATGCCTACAGTAACTTTAAATAGAATTTCTCTATCTCTTGCTATTGGTAATATATAAAAATGCTGATTATTTATGTGGATTTATTCTATATTCTGCAACTTGGCTAAAGTTATTTATTATGTCAAGTAGATTTTTGCTTGATTCTCTACGATTCTCTAAGTATATCATCATATCATCTGCAAAGAGTGATAGCTTTGTTTCTTTGTCTATTCTAATACCTTCAATTTCTTTTCCTTCTCTTATTGCTAAAGCTAATGTTTCTAGTATCCTATTGAACAATAGTGGTGATAATGGATATCCTTGTTTCACTCCTGATCTTATTGGAAATGCTTCTAGCTTGTCCCCATTACATATGATGCTTGCTGAAGGTTTTAGGTAGATGCTATTTATCATTTTAAGGAAGACTCCATTTATTCCTATGCTGTTTAGAGTTTTTCATAGGAATGGGTGTTGTATTTTGTCAAAAGCTTTTTCTGTATCTATTGAGATAATCATGTGGTTTCTGTTAGTTTTGTTGTTGATATGATCAATTATGTTGATAGTTTTCCTAATATTGAACCAGCCCTGCATTCCTGGTGTAAATCTTACCTGGTCATAGTGTATTATTCTCATGATAAGTTGCTGCTGTAATCTTTTTGTTAATATTATATTCAAAATGTTTGCATCTGTATTCATTAGGGAAATTGGTCCACAATTTTCTTTCTCTGCTTTGCCTCTTCCTGGTTTAGGTATCAGCATCATATTTGTATCATAAAAAGAATTTGTTAAGACTCGTTCTTTGCCTCTTTTCCCAAATAGTCTATTTAGTATTGGAATTAATTGTTCTTTCAATGTTTGAGAGAATTCACTTGTAAATTCAGCCAGCCCTGGAGATTTTTCCTAGGGAGTTCATTTATGCTTGTTAGATTTCTTTTTTTGAAATGGTATTATTTAAGTATTTTACTTCCCCTTCTGATAATCTGGCAATTTATATTTTTGTAAATATTCATCCATTTCACTAAGATTGTCAAATTTATTGGCATACAGTTGGGCAAAGTACTTCCTAATTATTGTTTTCATTTCCTCTTCATTGGTTTTCAATTAACCCTTTTCATTTTTTAAAAAATTTTGCTAGGCAATGGGGTTAAGTGACTTGCCCAAGGTCACACAGCTAGTAAATGTTATGTGTCTGAGGCTGGATTTGAACTCAGGTCCTCCTGACTCCAAGGCCAGAGCTATGTCCACTGTACCACCTTGCTCCACCAACCCTTTTCAATTTTGATGCTGGTAATTTGGTTTTCTTCTTTCTTTTTTTAATTAAATTAATCAAAAGTTTGTCTATTTTATTGGTTTTTTTTCATAAAACCAGGTCTTAGTTTTATTCATTAGTTCAATAGCTTTTTAAATTTCAGTTTTATTAATCTCTCCTCTGGTTTTCAGAATTTCTAATTTGATATTTAATTGGGGATCTTAAATTTGTTTTTTTTTTCTAGTTTTTTAGTTGTATGCCCAATTCATTGAGCTCTTCTTTCTTTATTTTATGCATATAAGCATTTAGAGATATAAAACTTCCCTAAGAACTGCTTTTCCTACATTCCACAAGTTTTGGTATGTTGTCTCATTATTGTCATTCTCTTGAATGAAGCTATTGATTGTTTCTATGATTTCTTGTTTGACCCAATCATTTTTTTAAGATCAGATTATTTAGTTTCTAATTATTTTTAGTCTATCTTTCCATGGCCCTTACTACATATATATTTTTTAATTGCATCATGCTCTGAAGAGGATGCATTTAATATCTCTGCCTTTCTGCATTGGAATGTGAGGTTTTATGCCGTGATACATGGTCAATTTTTGTGTGTGTGCAGTGTACTCCATTTGAGATTTTATGGGCCAAAATCCTAGCATGGTTTGCCAATTCCTTCTTCCAATTCATTTTACAGATGAAGAACCTGAGCCATACAGGGTTAAATGACTGACTCAGGGTCATATAGTCAGTAAGTGTTTGAGATCTGATTTGAACTCAGGTCTTCCTGACTCCAGGCCTGGATCTCTACCCATTATGCCACCCAGATGGGGAGCTAAACAAATGCAAATTGTTAATTTCCTAGTATTCCTGAATTTAAAAAAAAAAAATCACACCTCCTAGAATCTCTTGAGATCAACAAGGTCAAGTAGATGCTAAAAGGATACAGTCAATGACAGATGTACTGTTGTAATTGGTCACTAACCAAATGAATCCAGTCTTCAAAAGCAAGCTCAGAGTGCCACTGATACAATTTACCATGTGAAAGAGAATGTGGAACTTGTTTGCAAGAGAGCCATGATGCTGCGTAATGGAAATACATTGGAGACACTCTGGAGTATGCACAAACATTCTGTAACTGCCTCTGCTCCATTAACTACATATTGAATATTATACTGTTTTCTTTGATTGACTGCCATTACAGAATCAGAACCACAAGCAGCTTAGGAAGGCAATAATCAGCCTTAATCTTTCTCTCATGGTTTGACTTATTGTTTAGCTGATTCTTTCTCTAAAATAGCTTCTGACAAGAGACATTTGTAAGAATGAGGCCTTGGGCCTTCTCCTCATCCAAGGCTGACATGTAGCTTCATGGATATGGGCTCAGTTTTACAGCCTCCCTAGCAATGATAACTTAGTAAAATGAGGAATGATATAAATATTCCTTTGTAAAAGTTAATTTTTGTTAAGTAGTTATGTGGAACTGGGTCTATATAGTCTCTGGCATCTGATAGTGTGTGGTGTCACATCTAGAACAGAGGATCAAACAAATATCTGGAGAGAAGAGATACTTCCGTCCCTTTGGTGTACTCTTAGAACTCCTAGATATAACAAAAATGGGAAATGAAACCCATGTGACTCTCAGCCAGAGAGAGTATTCACTACATAATTATGAACTCTTTATTCCATCTATTTATCTGCCAACTAAAATAACTGTATCCAGTATCTAAGTATGCTTCTACTTTTTCTGTAAGGCAGTATATTATGCCAGGAACACATGAATAGAGTTCACTGAAATAAAATGAATTCTGTACAAAGGCAAGTTTATTTGAAGTAGGGACTTACAAGTGGAGAATATTTAGTAAAACCACACACTTAGAAAACATATTGAGGTTATCTAACAAAAAGAAGCTAATCTCAGTGATAAACGACTATA
>NW_020954569.1:7993882-8002551 GCF_900497805.2 Vombatus ursinus | reverse complement strand
AAAACAAAACAAAACAAAACAAAACAAAACAAAACAAAACAAACCTAACACCTTTGCCTAGTGAGGTGGATGCATAGAAATATAGGTTGAATTGGCTGCACATAAAAACTAGGTTGAATGAGATTTACTAGCTCCTTATCATTCCCTTAAAATAGTATCAGGTTAGCGGCTATCAGAGTCACTTGGTACATCAACGTGTTTTTTTTTTTCTTTTCCCCCAAGTCCACTATGCAACCCATCATAGTTCAACATAGCACAAAACTTAAAACAATACGTACTTACACAATGTCCAGTCATCTACAGACTTCTTTGCTAACTTTCTTTCCTAGAAAAACAGAGAAACTGCATGAAAGTAAGTCTAAATGTATGCTTGGTAATGCAAACATCATATCTCCTTGCAGGCACTTATGACTGACTACCAAAGGAAATATTTGGAACTCAAAATCCAATGTTCCCTTGAACTTCTGAAAGTGGTAACAATTCAGCCACACTCTCTTTTCAGTAGAACTTTATGTTTCTTTATTTTGTGTACTCTCGCTTTCAGTTAAACTTGCCTACTAGCTGTTCCTGAGACCACTTCCTTTTTGCATGACTTGGAATAGATGACCCTCTATGTCTGGAGCACACTCCCTCTTCTCCTTTGCCTCTTCTATTTTCTAGCTTTCTTAAACTTGAAGCTCAAGAGGCTTCTCCTACATAAAACCTTTTGTAATTCCCCTAGTAACTATCATTCTACTTCTCTTGAAATTTTCTGATATTGCTTAAAAATTTCTTGCATATTATTTAAATTTCCTTATTTATGTAAAGGTCATACCTCTCTGCCCCCAAGTCAAATATAATCTCTTTGAGTGCAGGGATGGCTCTCTTTTTGTCCTTGTATCCCTATCACCTAGCACTTTTCCTTGTCCATAATATGTTTTCATCAAATGTTTATTAAGTTGAACTGATCAGTGGATTTAAGTCAATTCAACCAATATTTTAAGCACCTACTATGTTTAGGGTACTGTGCTAGGTACCAGAGCTATAAAGATGAACAATAATAGTCATTCATCTAAACCAATTCCAAAAATATATGCGAAGTCATGGAAAGAAGTTGTGATCAGAACACCTGGGCTTGATTTCTACACCTGCAAGTTATGCACCTCTTGATTTTGACTGTTTCATCTCTGTTGCTTCAATTTCTTTATATATAAAAGTTTGTAGACCTAGGTCATTACATTGGATGAACCTAAAATGTTGTAATCATGGTTGTTCAGTGATTCTATGGTTCATTTTTTTTAATTCCATCCTACAGTATGCAAAGTTTAACTCTTGAAAAATAATGAATAGAAATATGGAAGTATAGTAGTAGCTATTAATCAGCTAATATGTACCACACATTTGTGCTAGATTATGGAATTATAAATAGAGGCAAAAAACAATCTATGCTCTCAAGGAGCTCACAATTTATTGGAGGAGATTAGAAGCAAACAAAAATGTACAAACAAGTTAAATATAGGATAAATAGAAAAAAATTAAGGAAGGCATTAAAATTCAGAGTTATCGAGAAAGGTTTTTTTTTTGTAAAGGTTGGGATTTCAGTTGGGTGGCTTGATATAATTTGGAAAACAGTATATTATATGTAATAAATCATCGAGTAATCTGTATCTTGGAGCACACTAATTATTTATCAGTAATGTGAAGGGAAACTGTGCTCAAATGGAATTTAAACAAATATGTATCAATAATACAAGATTTTTACCTGATACTTTTCATCTCAAGAGATTTCAACCCATGTGTAAATATATTTACAAAAATCTTGAAATTCAAAGATCTTTTCCATAGCAGCAACTATAAATACAGAATATCTTTTACATCACATAGCAGAGGGGGAGAAAATATTAATAATGAGCCTCTGGGGAAATTCTAGATTTTATGAAAAAAAATAATTATTCCATGAGAGATGTTTCCATACGTCAACACATCTAATGTCACTGTAGTATTATTATTATTATACTGTTTCATTCTTTTTTAATAGAAAAAATGTTTGATACTTCCATTCTGATAATAAATAGAAAAAAAATATACCTTCAGACTAAAAAGTACAAAACAGAAATACTTCACAATTGAAATACCAAGGCAGATTAAAATTAGAAAAAGGCAGAAAAAAGGCTGAAAGAGCAAATAACCCCAGGAAAAAAGCTTGAGCCTGACCTTAGCTTACAACAAACTACTTGATTTGTTCACAAAGACAGAAGAAAAAAATGAGTAAAAGTAAAAACTGAACGAGAAGCAAGAATACAAAGAAAATATATTATGAAGCAAATGAAATGTAATTTCCTGATTTAAAAAAAAATCTGTATTTTCCCCAAATCGTGAAATAACAGTAAATAATCTCAGAATGAATACAGAGAAAAAGGAAATGTTTCAAAGGAGCTATTAGGAATTGAATTATTTGAAAATTAGAACTCTCCAGAATTTAATAAAAATAAGGTAAATACATTAAATTACGTACTAGTGATTATTGTTAATGGAGAGATTCTGAAAGAAAAAAATAGAATTAACAAAAAAATACAAAGGTAGAAGAAATGATGCAGAAGAAAACAAAAGTTAGCACTTTACAAGAATATATAAATTTTATGGAAACTAAAGTGGCTGACTTTTAAAAATTATAGATACAAGAAGCATAGTTTTCTTGCAAAAACTTGAAAAATCAAAACAGCTGACTGTTTTACTATGAGAAATTATTTAAAAAACTGCTCAGAATTTCTGAATATAAATAACAAAGTTCCAATTGATCATATCCTCAGACTGGAACCTCCAAAGTTGGAAAAATGTGTTAGAAATTAGAAGTGATATGGTGATTAAATTCCATAACTTTAATAACAAATATTCCAAGCAGGTAAAAGAAATAATTTTGTTTATGAATAAAGCCACTTTAAAGAACATAAGAATATTCTACTGTCACAAAAAGAAGAAAAAAAGGGGGCAGCTAGGTGGCACAGTGGATAGAGCACCAGCCCTAAAGTCAGGAGAACCTGAGTTCAAATCTGGCCTCAGACCAAACACTTAAGACTTACTAGCTGTGTGACCCTGGGCAAGTCATTTAACCCCAATTGCCTAAAAAAAAAAAGGAAAAGAAAGGATTTACAAATTTAAATGCAACTAGAAGTAAAGTAGCTCAAGTTACAACCCAAGAAAACATGGCATGAAAAAATGAAGCTAATAATTAGTAACACAAGACTGACTTTCAGTCTTTGGTCTAAGAGGGATGGCCAAATGCCCATCTTTACTAATAACCTGCTGGCCCTATTAATAAAATTATTAAATTACAGAAAACATGTCTCTCAAAACTTTTTGATACTCAGTTATGGCTAACCAGGAAGGAATCAGAACCTTTTCACTCTAGATTCTTAACAAGGAGCTCCCCTCACCTGGGCCCAGATGGAGAGTTTCTCCACGAGAAGAATTTTGTTAGGATTCTGGCCATGATTTGACTCTCCCTTTTACCATTCCACTCTTTCCTGAAAAATATCCAGTTTAACAACTGTGCTGGTGACCAGGTGTTTTTGGATGACAGCAGAAGTTCTGAGGCTCAGTATGACATCATAAACTATTTGTTATTCTAAAATGAGACTGAAGCTCTGGTGAAAGTAGGACAGTTTATCTCCAATGGTCCACTTGGTCAGGCTTTGTCATTCACTCTCCATGCTGCATGCAGTGATAGCTGTGGCCCTGGATTCAGGAAAATCCCATAAGAGAGAGATTCCATGTGCTGCTTTGACTGTTTTCCATGCCCAGAGGGGGAGATTTCCAAATAAATGACATAACCTAGCTTCCTCCACAAGCATGGAGCTCTTCCAAGTAGAGAGAATATCAATTGATGAGGGTCAACTGCAGGAGAGTCTCACTGAGCTGAGTGAATGGGCTAAAACAGAAAATGAGTTCCATCAGGGACAAGTGGGAACTTAAAAACAAAACAAAACAAAACAAAACTTTACTCATCAGATAATGGACACTACCATAATTTAATGTTCTCATTTCCTGAACATGTGGTTTTAGGCAAAAACTCCCCCACCACCCTCCCCAATAAAGCCAACATACTCAAGATAACTTTTGGAAAATAAAAATGGAATCTTTGTACAAAAAAAAAACCAGAAAGAAACAATCTTTTTATCATAATAGGATCCAGAAAATCTCTGCAGAAGAGCTACTAGAGAATTTCAATTTCTAATCCATTATTAGTAAACAAAATATTTGTTCTCCCATGTATCTAGTTGATATTAACCATAGCTGAAGCTGTATTCCTCTATTAACAAGGCATTCACACTGAATGATCCCTTACAAAAAGTGTGACCATTTATTTTTTCTGATGAAATGGAAAGGTCCATACCATTTACTGACTGACATGATGGGAATGCAAAAGATAGTCTAACAATCATTTCTGAGGCAAGTCTGGTAGAAGCCAACAATAAATGAAGAACCTAGCCCCCAAGAAGGAATCACTCTTTTGAGGAAGAAGGGTGTTTCTCTATAATCCCTCTTCCTATCTGCCACCAACCAGAGCACCCAAGAAGAGACATCCTTTCCAGTAGTGAGAAAGACAATACAAAAGAACCAGAAGTAGAATTGAGGGACATACTCTCCAGGCAGATACTGATACAAGGAGACAATCACTTGACACTAGAAGCAGCTTCAAGGAGTGTAACCTCTGGCAGAAAAGAAGAAAGTCCACTTTGGGCTCAAGAAAACTAGTCCTTTCAATAAAGGTTTAGTTTCAAAGAGAACTTTATGAAGAGAGAAAGGATTTCAAGTAAATGTATATATATATATATATATATATGTGTGTGTGTGTGTGTGTGTGTGTATTGTAGATGTAAAGTTACATATATAGTATACATATGTTATATATTTACATATATAGAGTTACTATATATGTATGTATATATATATAAATACACACATACACATATGTGTGCATAGTATGGATAATGAAAGAATTTATGAGAATAGAGAAATTTAAAATAAAAGAAAATTGATCTGGAGACTTATTTCCACTCAATCCATGAATGCACAAAAATGAGACAGCTAATTCTTTACTATCTCAACAAGAGTGAGAGTTAAAGGAAAATCAGGCAGGAGAAAAAAAAAGAAGTAAGGGAAGGAACAGGGATGGAGTAGGTAGAAGAGAAGTCTTATTTCAAAAGAAGACACAGGTACACCTAAATAACATTCTTTATATATATTCTCGTGGTAGTTAATGGGAGAAAGGCTTCATATTTAGCAAGAGGCATGAAGCTAATAATGAATTTTGTGTGAAGGTGAAAAGACATGGGAAAATTGCTTTCTGAGAGAAAAGGATCCAACTCACAGGACTGTGCTTCAGGAATCCAGATGGGATGTAGGAGTAATTAAGGGCAGCCAATACCCACAATGTTATTAAGCTTATATAAGCAGAGGTAGGATGACTTAACCTTATGAATATGTTATCATGTTAAAAATAGGAAATAGGAGGGGTAGCTAGTTGGTACAGTGAATAGAGTACCTACCCTGGAGTCAGGAGGATCCAAGTTCAAATCCAGCCTCAGATGTATAACACTCACTAGCTATGTGATTCTGGGCAAGTCATTTAACTCCAATTGCCCTCCCCCCCCCAAAAAAATAGTACTTTTAACTGGTTAGGAAAAGGAACACAAACAAAAGAGATGTAAACAAAACAATAATTGAACATATAAGTAATAATAAACTGTAGTGCAGTGCTTCAATTTTTGCAAATATGCATATACATATAGAGAGAGGTTTTATACATATATGTATATATATATATAAAACCTCATTTGATCCTCACAATAATCTTGTTATTTAAGTGCTATTATTGATTTATTAATTCCATTTCATTGATTGGGAAACTGATACCAAAAGCAGTTAAATTACTTGGCCAAGGTCACAAAGCTATGTGTCTGAGGTAAGATTTGAATTTAGGTCAAATATTTAAATCTAACATTCTAGCCACTATACCACCTGATTAATTGCCTAAAGTAAGTTCAATAATACAATTATAAAATGCTTTTTGTAAAAATAGAGTTGAGAAAAATTAAGTGTTCATGGGTAGGTGGAACCAATATAATAAAAATTCTAAAATGGAACTACCTAAATTATGTTTCTTTTAGTGTCATACAGAACAAATGATGATTTTATGAACCAAAAACTAATAAAATTGATAGAAAAAAGAGAAATATCAGAAATCTTAATGGTCAGAAATCTTAATTAAATGGAACCTATCAGTACCAAACTACACTATAAAGTAGTAAAAATTAAAACAATCTCTTCGAGAATTCATTGATATCATTAAACTCTCAAGTGTTCATTGATTTTGATCATGCTTTTGTTTTGAAACAGTAAAGGGACTGAGCTTTTTTTTTAATTTCAGTGGTACTTGGTATTGCATTCATCAAATATGAATTATTAACAGCACATTTTACTTTGTTTGGAGAAAAAGATATTACCTGTTTGTTGTTATCAGGTCTCCCACCCCAACAAAAGTTTATCTTTTTTCTTCTAGACTTAGCTTACAATACAATCTTTCCCTCTCTCTCTCTCTCTCTCTCTCTCTCTGTCTATCAGTCTGTCCCTCTATCTCTCTTTCTTTCTCTTTTCTATTTCTTCTTTATATTTTTAAATAGCCTTCAGAATCTGGCTTCTTTTCCAACTTTATTTTATACTAACTACAGTTCTCATACTCTATTCTACAGGCAAAGTATATTTTCACTGTTGCTCAATCTTGTACCTCCTCTCACATTTTTTTCAATATGGATGATCGTCTATGTTATAGCTCATGATAACAATTAGGAAGTTAGATTTAATTAGCTTTGAGAAAGGAATATTTGCTATGGTTGTGTAGTAAGAATAGTTGGTACAAAATTTCTGTCAAAAATCTGTGACACTCTCCCACCAATACCTACAGAATACAGGAGAAAATGATCTAAAATTTAGAGCAAACATGTGGCAAAACAGTTATTTTCTGATGTCTTTTTCTCCACTTTCTTCTTGGGGATTCATTGTATATTTCCTTTTAGGCATGGTGTTGCTTTCAAGTAGGATCCCTAGAATATATTGAAATTATCTTTTTTTTTCATTGTGTCTAATTTGTCCTTTGCTCCAAAGGCAGACACAGCCGCTACATTTCCAGGGAAAATACTAGGAAAGCAACAATGAGAAGCCAAGTCATCTGACACTCTGAAATTATCAAAGTTTTCCTTTGGATTCTTTTCTTTCCCCTTAAACAATTCCCTCTTAGGAACCTGACAAGAAAAGCTCCCTTCTCTTAAATGCTAGGTGTTCTGTATAGGTTCTGAACTGGTTTGTTATTTTCTACAAGAACAATAAGGCACTATAGATTGTGAATTCATTTAATACCATTGGTTCTTTAATCTGGAGTCCATTAACTTTTTAAAAAAATATTTTGTTAAATATTACAGTACACTTGATTTCCTTTGTGTGCCTGCATATTTTATTTATATGCATTTAAAAACATTATTCTGAGTTATCCATAGTCTTCATCAGACTGCCAAAGTGGTCCATTCCACCAAAATAAACAAATAAGCAAGCAAATATAAAAGTTGAAAACCTAGTGTAGACTAAATAAACCTATTCCTTCTGTATAAGCTATCTCACCTTGAAAACATAAGGATAATTTAGAACTGTAACGATGCCCCCTCTGATTAACTGAATGAGCTATACAGTTGACCTCAGATTACATTTTTGCTGTATTACATAGGATGCCTTCTAATTTCAAGTCAGAAAAAACAATCAGCATCACCAATGACACTGCTTCACCTCATCACGTTTAACTGCTTTCTGAACAGTTGGAAATGATAGTACTTTAAAAAGCAGTTTACCAAAAGAGAGTTTTTTAGAGTTTCTTCCCAAAATTAAGGTTACATGAACACACTAGTCACTGAAAGTTCTTGGCTTTATCTTCCATTAATTATCATAAAAGGAAGATTACCATATTGATAAGTGTTTACCCTTCTTGAAAAAAACAGCAGATATTGAGAATGATTCAGATTCAGTGATTTAAATAATTGTGATTCAGGTGGTATGTGTGTGTGTGTGTGTGTGTGTGTGTACATAAAATTTGTTTGCCCTAAAAAAGATCTATTTTTGTATTTACTTATTATAAACAGAAATAGAATACCTTCATAAATAGCAGATATTGAATAAATTACAAATTAGCATGATGCTATATTCAAGCTACTTTTGCACTGAGCACAAATCATAAAGCTTTAGAGAGGTCTGTTAATTTTATTATTGCAATTAATTTTCTGTAATTTGGATGAATTCTTCTAATAGCATTCTAAAATGGTGCCTTGTCTTTTCATGGGAGTGTTTGTGGGTTTTCCATACATGGTAACAAAACAATAGATCTGACACGCCCCACTAACCTAGTAAATCTTCACATACAGACCCTATGACAGCCTGCATATTTATCCTCTCAGATTAAGCATAGATAAGTTTAAAGAGGATGCTGTTTTAGACTATAACCACACAAGAAGAATATCCATAGATGTGCTAATAAATGTTTAACAATTGGCTGTCTCAATAAAACAATGTATGTATGACACCCTTTAAATCTAATCTTCATTATCAACATAATAATTGCATCTTATAATTAATGTAATAATAGCTAA
>NW_020954569.1:7993645-7993711 GCF_900497805.2 Vombatus ursinus | reverse complement strand
TCTGCCCTCCCCTCTATCAACCCCCTGTTCTCTAGTCCCCTTCCCCCATTATTTTCCTGTTGGGTT
>NW_020954569.1:7993244-7993536 GCF_900497805.2 Vombatus ursinus | reverse complement strand
TTTCCATACCCCATTGTGTATGTTATTCCTTACTTAAGCCAAATCCTATGAGAATCAGATTCACTCATTCACTCTCACCTTCCCCCATCTCCCCTCCACTGTAAAAGCCTTTTCTTGTCTGTTTCATGTGAGATATTTTACCTCATTCTACTTCTCTCTTTCTCCTTATCCCAGTATAATCCTCTCTCACCCCTTAATTTTATTCTCCAGATATCACCCCTTCATCTTCACCTCACCCTGTGCCCTCTATCCATCTATCTATCTATACATACATACAGTTTTTTTCCCTCCT
>NW_020954569.1:7992639-7993121 GCF_900497805.2 Vombatus ursinus | reverse complement strand
CCCCTATTTCATTGAATGACCATTTTTTATCCTGAAGGATTATACTCAATTTTGCTGGGTAGGTGATTCTAGGTTGTATTCCTAACTTCTTTGCCCTCCAGAATATCATACTCCATGCCCTCCAAATCCTTAATGTAGAAGCTGCTAAATCTTGTGTTATCCTGTTTGTGTTTCCACAGTACTTGAATTGTTTCCTTCTGGCTGCTTGCCATATCTTCTCCTTGACCTGGGAATTCTGGAATTTGGCTACAGCATTCTAAGGAGTTTTCCTTTGGGGATCTCTTTCAGGAGGTGATCGGTGGATTCTTTCAATTTCTATTTTACCCTCTGGTTCTAAAATTTCAGGGCGGTTTTCCTTGATAATTTCTTGAAAGATGATGTCTAATGATGTCTAGGCTGTCTTTTTGATCATGGCCTTCAGATAGTCCAATAATTTTTAAGATCTCTCTCCTGGATCTATTTTCCAGGTCAGTTTTTTTTTT
>NW_020954569.1:7989355-7992629 GCF_900497805.2 Vombatus ursinus | reverse complement strand
CTCTTTTTGCACTACTTGCTCATGATCTCAGCCAATTACTTGAGTTACAGACTCTTTAAGGTAGGAGTCTGCTTCCAGTGTGTCCCAAGGTTCAAGGGTTTTGTGCAGCTGTATTCAAAGATACTTCTAGGGACCTGTAAATTTTCAGTTCTTCCAAGGTGCTATGATCAAGGGTGAGGTGTTTACTCCTTTCCTGGTCTGTGCTCTGGTCTATGAGCACTCTTTTCTGTCTTGGAACTGTGAGGAGGGTTTCCTTTCCACAGCCACTACATGCTCCACCACACCAGCGCTCCTACTCAGCCCAGGACCGCCACCCAGAACTGTGACCCAGATCCAATCAGGGCAAAGCAAGAGAATCCTTCACCAACAGAGAGATCCCTGCAATTGCCCTTTGATCAGCCACTCGATTCTCCCTCAGTTTGTGGGCCAGAAGCTCAGGAGGCAGACTCCAGCCCGAGGCTGGAACCTCGCTGTGGTTCTCTCTGAGCACCTTAGAAACACACTTTTCCCACGGACCTTCTAAGTTGTCTTTGGCATTCCTGGGTTGAGAAGTCTGGAAACAGCCACAGCTGCCCACGATTCAGTCCTCTGAGGCCTGCTTCAGGGTCGCTGTGGCTGGTGCACCCACCCTGAACTGTGCTCCTCTCCTAGCCTGGTGCGATATACCTTTCTGATCAACCATCCAGGCTGTCTTTGGCTGGAAATTTGTTTCACTCTGTCTTTTTGTGGGTTCTGCTGCTTTAGAATTTGCTTAGAGCCATTTTCATAGGTATTTGGAGGGGTTTGCCGGAGACCTCAAGCAAGTCACTGCTTTTACTCTGCCATCTTGGCTCTGCCCTTCAATAGCTAACATTTATATATATGCCAGCCACCATATTAAGCACTTTACAAATATTATCTTATTCTATCCTCCTAATCCAGGGGAAAAGGTTCTACATTTTACAAATTAGGAAATTTAGGCAAAGATAAGTTAAGCCCTTTGCCTAAGGTCATATAGCTAGCAAATGTCTGAAACTTGATTTGAATTCAAGTCTTGTGAATCCTGGCTCAATGTTCTATCTACTACACTGGCACTACCAAGCACTATCTTGAGACTAAACAATTAATAAAACAATAAATCAAGCCCTGATTTAAAGCATTTGTTCTTTTCTGACTTATGAATGCTAACACTGAAAATTCAGCAATAGGCTTTCCTGAGCAGCTTTACACTAGTTCCAGTGCACACTTGAACCTAGTAAAAGGAAGAATACCAGTGAAACTTCCTATGCCTGGGAAACCTTCAGAAGCTGGAAAAAAGTTCTAGACTAATTTTGATGAATCTCCATTTGAATTATTTGGTAAAAATTATGAATCATAGAAAACTTTTAAAGAAATGAAATTTATATTTGTAGCTTTATACAGAAAATTAATTGGCCTTTGCAAGCATCCCATACCAGAAATCTTAATATTCAAAATATTCCCCATAACATCTTGTTTGCAGTTATCATTTTGTATATGTAAAAATATTAAATAAGCTTCAAGGGAGCCTCTCTCTAAATTGTGACTCCCAGTTAATGATGGAAATGACATTGATTTTATCCTAAATATACTCTTCATGGATTGTAGCATCTGTCCCAGCCCATAGGAAAAAAAAAATCTCCTTTGCCACACATGAAAGAGTTTACATGTAATATTTCTGTAAGCACTAATAGTGAAGGGAAGGCTTTACTCTCTTAAGCATCCTATTCTGCATGTTCTTTTTTTGTAATTTTAATGATTTAATCCCCCACTATGGAGACTGAAGTGACCTCAATGCTCTCATTTACATAAATACCTGGATTGTCAATACAATTCCCATTCTAAACATTTTGACAACTTTAGATCTTTCCTCTTGATCTTCATTTTTCTTGAACAAAATGTAGACTAGCATTACCCATCCCTACACTGAGGGGAACTTTTCACTTCTTTCCTTTCCCCAAAAGCTATAGAGACCATGTCCTTTGGCTCAGAGGAAGCAACAACATAATTGGCACCAGCATTTCAGACAAGGCAGAACTGTCCAGCCATTCTCATTGTAGAGTGGCATAGAATATTCCCTATTCAACAAACTTCCCAATAAATTAAGAAGACAAAGGATGAGGTCAGAGGTTGTGAAGTATTGCTTGTATCAGATAGCCCTTAGATTACATGTATCTGCTGATGGCAGCAGCTGTTTAAGAATGGGGTAGAAGCTGCTCTATCTATATAATGCAGAATATATTGAAGGAAAACTGTCAAATGGAGTAAATAAATTCTTTATGTTGAATATCTATGATAATGTGTGACAGCAAAGCATATAGGGAATTTTAAAAAACGCCAATAGCCATTCCCCAAAATATCAATGATCAAAGGAAATGATTATTTTTTTCATCCATTTAAAAAAAAATTGGATGACCTCTTAACCAATCAGGCTGTTTGTAATAGGATAAACTTTTTATATTTAAATATGTTAAAATTCTGTTATTAGATTAATGCTGATGACAATGATGATAAAGAACTGACTTTTTAAAAAAAATTTCAAAGTACTTTAATACATTGTCTCATTTAAGCCTCATGATATTCCTATTAAATGGGTACCACATATGGCATTATATGTACTTCACTGATTTGGAAACTGAGCTTCAGAGATAATCAAATATACCAGGTTCTCTATTGTCAAAGACAGTGCTTGACTATGAATATGCCTGTTTCTTTTGCCTAATTTATATTTCAATAAACCTAGGTTTTAAAACATAGATTCTTCAGGAGCTGTAAACAAAATATCCAAAAAATCACTGAAATCACCAGTTAATTGCACACTCTGTGTTGGCTATGATTATCTTGGGACAATAGAAAGAGTATTTTATTGAACCCTACACCAAAGCCTTCTAACTTGTAGGATTTGCCAGCGTTTGTGTTCTCTTGATATATCCTTTGAGGAATCAGAGTCACATCCAAGGCATAATAAGATATGAAAACAGAATATTATATGAAATTTAAGGTCTCAACTTTATTGTTTAAATTTATTTTATTTTTAATTTATAGAATAAAACAATAATTTCTATAACAGGATAATAATAAAGATAAGATGATTACACATGAAACTACAAATATACTATGTATAACTTGCTATTCCCTTTAAATATGTAATAACGTTTTCATGTAAATTTATTTTTTTTCTCCTTTTTCCTTTCCTCTATCCCCATCCAAGAGATGGCCACCATCAGAGACTAATAGGTGTGTGTGTGTGTGTGTGTGTGTGTGTGTGTGTGTGTGT
>NW_020954569.1:7982423-7989342 GCF_900497805.2 Vombatus ursinus | reverse complement strand
CTATACCTACTTCTATTGATCAGTTCTTTTCTCTGGATGCAGATAATATCTTTCTTCCTATGTCCTTTACTGTTAATTTGCATATTTACCATAGTCAAAATGACTTATTTGTTTAAAGTTATTTTTAAAACAATATTGCTGTTACTGTGTACAATGTTCTTTTGGTTCTGCTCATTCCTCTTTTCATTTCCCCAATTGATGGGCATTCCTGCAATTTCCAGTTCTTTCCCACCACGAAAAGAGCTGCTAAAACATTTTAGAACAAATGGCTTCTTTTCCTTTCTTCCCTAATCATCTTTAGAAATAGACTAAGTAGTGGCATTGGTGGGTCAAAGGGAATAGGTAGGCTAATAACTCTTTGGGCATAATTCCAAATTACTCTCCAAAATAATTGAATCAGTACATAATTCCACCAATGATGAATTAGTGTCCCACTTTTTCCACATTCCCTCCAACATTTGTCATTTTCCCCTTCTATTAATTTAGCCAATCTGGTAGGTGTAAAATTATATCTCAAAGTTGTTTTAATTTACATTTCTCTATTCTATAATGATTTAGAGCATTTTTTCATATGACCATAATTGGTTTTGATTTCTTCATTGGAAAACTGCCTGATCATATCCTTTGACCACTCATCAATTGGGGAATGACTTGTATTCTTACATATTTGACAAAGTTTTTCATATATTTGAGATATAAGACTCTTATATGAGAAACTGTCTATAAACCCCCCCAATTTTCTGCTTTTCTTTTGATCTTGTCTTCATTTGTTTTATTTATTCAAAAACTTTTTAATTTAATATAATCCAAATTATACATTTTACACTTAACTGTGCTCTCTATCTCTTGTCTTTTCAATTGGTTGCCTATCCATAAGTCTAAGTAATATGTTCCATGTTCTAACTTTCTTGTAATATCTTTCTTTATATAGAGGTCATGGATCCATTTTAACTTTATCTGTGTAATTGGTTTAAGATATTGGTCTATGCCCAGTTTCTGTCATATTGCTTCCCAGTTTTCCTAACTTTTTTTTACCAAATAATGAATTCTTTTCCCCAAATCCTACTTTTTTACATTCATTAAATACAAGGTTATTACATTCATCTGCTTCTGTAAATTGTATGTTTTCTCTGTTCCACTTGTTTACCTCTCTATTTCTTAGCAAGTACAAGACAGTTTTGATAATTACTGCCTTATAACATAGTTTAAGATCTACCGCTAAATCTCCTTCCTTTATTTTTTTTCCACTATGTTCTTTGATATTCTTGACTTTTTGTTAGTCCAAATGATTTTTTAAATGATTTTTTTCTAATTGAGTAAAATAATATTTTTGGTAATTTAATTGGAATGACATTGAATATATAAATTGGTTTGGGTAAAATTGTCATTTTTATTATATTGTCCCTACATATCCATGCACAATTCATATTTATTCAATTATTTCAATCTGATTTTATTTGTACAAAAAGGGTTTTTTTTTGGTAATTTTGTTTATATAGTTCCTGAGTTTGTTTTGGCAGGTGTACTCCCAGGTATTTTATACTTTCTAGAGTTATTTCAAATCATATATTTATTTTTATCTCTTCTTGCAGTGTTTTGTTTGTGACATATAGGAATGCTGGTTTATGATTTTTGTGGATTTATTTTATGTCCTGCTACTTTGCTAAAATCATTGTTTCAACTAACTCTTTAGTTGAATCTTTGGGATTTTCCAAGTATATCATCATATCATCTGAAAAAAAAAGAAATAGTTTTATTATCTCATTCCCAATTCTTATTCCATCTATTTCTTTTTTCTTCTCTTATTGCTATTGCTGATTTCTAATAAAATATTGAATAATATTGGTGACAGTTAGCATACTTGTTTCACATACGATCTCACAAGGAATGCTTTTAACTTATTCCTATTATAAATAATGCTTGGTGATAGTTTTAGATAAACGATTTTTATTAATTTAAGGAAAAATCCATTTATACCAATACTTTCAAGTGTTTTAATAGAAGTGAGTATTGAACTTTGTTGAATGCTTTTTCTGCATCTATTGATACAATCATATGTTTTTTACACTTTTATTATTGATATAATCAATTAAGTTAACAATTTTCCTTATGTTAAATCATCTTTGCATTCCTGGTATAAACCCCACTTGATAAAAATGTATAATCTTTGTAATATATTGTTGCAATCTTTTAGCTCAATTTTTCAATATCTGTCACACTCAGAACTTAACACATGGAATTAAATTTCTGCTGTTATTCTAGAAAGTTAAGGGACTTCTTTTATTATTGTGGTGTTCTACATTTATCTACTCTCAGATATTTAAATCATAATATCATGATAAACTAATTTTTTTAAAATTTAATTGAAACCTGAAATAATTGAAAGGTTAATCTTCTCATGGTTTTCTTTTCTTTTTGGTCAGAATTTCAATGCACCAAGTATTAATCACTAAGAAGAAAGATTTTAAGAAGAAAGTACAAAAATGGCTTAATAATAAGAAAGGCTATTAAAATAAAATAAAATAAAACCCCCTGAGAGCTGCTAAAATGAAAGAAACCCCAGGTCCAAAAAGGCGGACCTGGCATGACTCAGAGTCAGATCACATTTTACAAAGATTATAATTACATTTATTGCCTGGCAAGAAGAATCTTGCAAGCTAGAGCAGAAAGACAAGTTTTCAAATGCTCAAAGGGGAATGTGAGAAGGGTGAGATATTTATAACTATTTGAGGTATTTGTGGCAAGGTGGGGGGAGGTTAAGAGAAAAATACAATAGATTGGGACATCAGGGCAGTGGAGGTCCATGGAGAAGGCATTTATAAACAAAACAAATCAGAAAGCAGGATGTTTGATGACCTTTAGATAAGTCAGAAACCAAGATATCTGCTAATCTTTAGATAAGTTAGGAACCAAGACTTCTGTTACTCTGTCTGAAATGGTCAAGACTAGTTTTAACAGTTGCAGGCATCTCCAAGTTCAGCTAATATTTACTCGCTAGTTCATTAGTATGTCAAACAGCTCTGGGCTTCAGAAATCCTCCTGATTAGCTAATTCTCCTGCTACTCCATTGTCTGATTCCCTTGTGTAAAAGGGAAGCTGTAGCGTAATTAATTGGCTAGTACAAACATCACAAAGCTCATGTCCACATTACCTAGTATAGAATGCAGAACTGCTACATCCTATATTAAGCTTTCTCCATGAAATCTATGCAACCTTGAATAAGTCTCCATTTCTTTATTATCTGTAAGATGTAAAATGTCAGATAGCCTAGATGTTCACAAAAGCTCTAAATACATCTAATTCCCTTTGATAATCTGAATGTTCTGTTCACAGAAGAGGGGAAGGAAGGAGAGAAGAATAGTAAAAGTGGCCTATTACTATGGGGTGGAGGCACAGATAGGGAGAAACTGAGGGAACCAAGGAGGGACCCAGGTCCTGGAAAGAGGATTTTCTGGGCTAGGTATTCCATGGACAATTATCTCACCTAATGAGACATTTATTGAGAACCTGTTATATGAAATCAGTAGAGGTATTGTTTCCTTTTCTGATACATCAATGTTATGTCTTTATATTAAAGTTTCATAGATATTAAAACTTTTTTTTCACTTTGCAATCACTTCATATGATTTACTAGTATGACACTACCTTCTTTTAAAATGGAAACACTACTTATAGATGAGATGAATTTCTTCCTTTTTTATTTTTCTAATAAGCAGCAAAATATTTGACTGGCTTATTCTATTGCCAATACCCTTCAGCCCTTTGTTACTTAGTTCACCTAATTGATTATAATGTGTTGTATCCACCAAATCATACAGCTAAAAATCAGTTTACTTTGAAAAGAAGGCAAAAATCCTTGCTCATTTTGTTACTTCATTATCTCTTTTCTTTTTTTTTTCATAAGATTCTAACAGTCCTATTCCCCACCCTTTCCACTGAGGTTAGTATTAAGATTAATACAACTTAACTAAAATATTTTTTCAGCCAAAATTAGTTTGAATAGAACTGTTCAGTAAATATGTTTTTAACATATTTGCTACTCAATTTGAAATGAGCACCACAGGAACAGTAGTATCATTATAAACAAGAACAATAAGAAGATGCTTAACTAAGCCCTTCTGATATGAACACTAAACTACGTTTCTTACAGGAAACTTGCTAAGACTCAGTCACTGTTCCTTGGAGAAATTATGACAGAATCAGGATGAAAACAAAAGGGAAATATAAGTATCAGGCCTCATTTTGACTCTCCCTACTCTGGAATATCTGTTTTGCACATAAAGTACTTCTGTACTTGTTCAGAGCTCCCCAAGCAGAAGCTATAAACTGTGGCATCGAGAGAGAAGTTGGCCTACCATGCATATTTTCAATCTCTTATCTTAGTTTTGATTGCCAATAAGAAAATATTTAGGCTTCAGAAATTATAGGCTTACATTTCCCTGATGTTGGAGAAAAGCCAAGTTAATATAAAAGTAGCATCATTTGTAGTATAAAATGTCACCTTCTGTTTACAATGCAGTTTTTTTTGATGGAGTTCAGATACTTGAAAGATATGGGCATAATATTTTGAGGCTGGAGAAAGCTATCCTGAGACCTAATTTTGAGAGGAGAAAATTAAGATACAAAAAAAAAAAAACAACACTAGCAAGGTTGGGATACCATGCACCTATCTTAATTTTCAGTTATATTTTCCTTCTACCAAATGTATTGCCATCTTTAGAGAATGGGCTTTTTTGAAAAATTAAGATGTACAAAGGAGGAAATCTATTCTAGCTTTGTATAACTAACACAGCTCTATTTTTCAAAGTAAGAAGGGTACCAGAGAGGAGGTATGTTCTATTGGAAAGCAGGCAGGACATGTCATGGAAGAGTTCTATGCTATTTAATTTCTCTAAGCCAAAGGCAGTTGTATAAGACTAACCAAATGAACAAGCATTTATTAATTACCTATTACGGATCATGCACAATGATAAGCACTGGGATTCAAATGAAAAGTCAAAACAGTCCCTGACCACAAAAAACTTAGATTCCAATGAAAGAGACAACAGGCATATACATAGGTATATTCAAAGTATATGTTGGTAACCTTAGAAAGAAAGGTAGGATGGGTGGCTGGGGTGAAGATGGACAACCAGGAAAAATCTACCATAAAAGGCGCCTCTTGACTTGAATCTTGAAGGAAGACTGGGATTCTAAGAGTAGAACTGAAGACAAAGATAGTTCTAGGCATGGGGAATAGAAAATACCAAGGCATAGAGATGGGAGATGGAGTTTCTTGTATTAGAAACAGCAAGTGGGCCGGTAGAGATGGGTTGTAGAGTGTGGAAGGGAGTAATGGGTAAGAAGCTTCAAAAGATGGTAAAGGGCCAGGTTGTGAAGAGTTTTAAATTCCAAAAAGAAGTATTTCTATTTGATTATCAATATAATGTAAAGTCATTTGACTTCATTGAGTAAAGGATTGACATGGTCAGACCTGCAGCTTAGAAAAATCACTTTGGTGGCTCTATGAGGGATGCAATGAAATTGGTAAAGACCTGAGGCAAGGAGAACAATGAAGAAACCATTACAGTAGTCTAGGCAGGAGAGGCCTAATTGTGATTTTGAACATAAGAGACTGTGGGTATAGTTGTTCCCTCAACTGTAATCAGGAAGTTTAGAAAAGTAGTTTTGAAGAGAAAAATGAGTTACATTTTGGACATATTAAATTTGAGGTGCCTACCAGAGAAGCAGTTCAAAAAGTTCAATTTATAGATAGGTCTCAATCTATGTAAATGAAGGAAGTTACCATGCTAGCAAAATATTAAGCACTCGTGGCAACCACCTTAAATCTTTTAAGAATTCTCATGGAATTTATTTACATATAATTTAAGCTATTGAGAGCAGGAACTTTTTTTTTTTCATATCCTCAGTACCTCATAAAAAGTGCCCTTAATAAAACAGACACTAAATGTTTGTTAGATTGGTTTGAATTGAATTGTTTCAGTATTGTCCTTCTTTCTCAAATGACACAGGTCATTTGAGGAGAGGAGCTTGGGGGTCAGAAGGAGGCAGACATTAGGGTGAAGAAGACTATGAGTGAGATAATTACTTTATTAAGGAGAAGAGACAGGTACCTAGAGATCCATATTCAGTAGCAAAAAGGAACTGGATTAACTGAATAGAACTTAGAGAGAAAGAGAGAGAGACAGAGACAGAGAGACAGAGAGAGGGAGAGAGGTCATTGTTTAGGGGTGGTGGCAGAAAGAGAATTTGTTTCTAAACAATGAAGAGAGTTATCCAGAAAGTGTTCAACCATGATGTACATGAGTATTCTGTCAGATCATTTCTAACTAGTAACCAAATAATCAATAAGCTTCTTTTCTTGTGTTTCTTCTCCTCTCTCTTATCCTCCTCCTGCTTTCATCTCATCAAATTTCTAGAGGTTTTTAAGGTTTACAAAATAATATCCCATCAAACAAGCTGTGAATTAAATAATTAAAATTAATTTTCTAGTATTTGCAAAGGGGTCACTCATTTCACCTGGTTAGCTCAAGTATAACATATCCCAAATAGGCCTAAAACTAAAAGATTCTTTCAGAGTATGCCTAACATATTAAGAAATGTTAATGATGGTAATAACATTTACCAATATTTCATATACCATTTGAGAAACTTCCAATGGACAATGATGGCTAGGTTATAATATAGTTTTTAATTACTTCAAATTTTAAGCCATTTTTAAGTTTTCAAAAAATGTGGTTATACCATAGATTCTTATTTTTTTGTCAGAGAAAGGGAATATTTTTAACCGTAATATAATGAAAAAGATTTAAGTGCATTACAATGAAACTTTACACTTGAAAAGAATATTTTTTGGATTAATACCAAATGAATATATCTTCAAAAAAGGGTAATTTTTGTAAAGTTATGATAATAAAAG
>NW_020954569.1:7981618-7982403 GCF_900497805.2 Vombatus ursinus | reverse complement strand
AAAGTCTATTGAAAGCTTGTATGAAAACTTAAGGGGAAAGCATGTAACTAAAATATTTGAATGTAATTATATACAATTTTTCATGTTCCATTTATACTACCACCACCTTAGAAATGTGTAACTTGACATTCCAATTTTATGATAAGTACATATTACATTTTAATATTATATAGTTTTACAAACTAAAATGTAGAAGATTTGCATTTCAAAACAAATTTATAAACCATTTCCTTTTTAATATTTGAAGTTACATTCCATTAACATCACATTTTATACCCAGATTTTTAATTTTACAACTATTTTTAGCTTCTGAAGATTGCACTAAAGGGATAATATAGTCTTTTTTAATTGTAAAAGAGATGGCATTAGACTTGTGGAAAAATTACTGGGCTTGAAGTTAGTACACTTGGTTTATAGATGTGGCTCTGCCATTGATTAGCTATGCAATGTGGACAAATCACACAACCTTCCTGAAATTAAATTTCTTACCTGTAAAATAAAGATAATAATCAGAGTCATAACCAAAAATTCAAATACATGAGTTAAATACATTTCTAAACATGGTTGAAATAAATTAGACACAGCTCATTTGAGGAGAGGAGCTTGGGGGTCAAAAGGAGGCAGACATTAGGGTGAAGAAGACTATGAGTGAGATAAATATTAAGGAGAAGAGACAGGTACCTAGAGATCCATATTCAGTAGCAAAAAAGAACTGGATTAACTGAATAGAACTTAGAGAGAAAGAGAGAGAGACAGAGAGACAGAGAGACAGAGAGACAGAGAGA
>NW_020954569.1:7966779-7981608 GCF_900497805.2 Vombatus ursinus | reverse complement strand
TGTTTAGGTGTGGTGGCAGAAAGAGAATCTGAAAGTGACAGTGGGGAGCAAAGAATATGCCTCC
Source organism: Vombatus ursinus (assembly GCF_900497805.2). Lineage (NCBI taxonomy): Eukaryota > Metazoa > Chordata > Mammalia > Diprotodontia > Vombatidae > Vombatus > Vombatus ursinus. Next base: position 7,981,544 of record NW_020954569.1, on the reverse strand, counting down.
TTTGCCCTCTTATGTGCACACACAATTCTGTTTATACATACATAAATGTGTATGTGTATTCATATATACATACTTATACATGTTAATATATGTATGTGTATATTGTATTCTAGATGCTTATCAAAATATTTTCAATAAAATATTTTATTCTTATTGCAAAATAACTTTGTCAAAAATATTACCCATACACATATACCATGGGAGTCAGAGAGAGAAAAGCACTATAATGGGAGTCAGTAGATCTGGGTTGTAGTGAAGCTCTTTTGCTCCCTCGGTTCAACGCCATGATCAGGTCACATAACCATTTGGTTTCAAGAGTTTTGTTGAAAGAGATTAATTACCCATCTTGTTCTCTAACTGCAAAAGGAAGGTGTTGAATCAAATGATTTCCAAAGTCCCTTTGGGCTAGGACATTTTATGCATACGTATTCCTTTCCTATATAATGATACAATTCTCCCTTGGATTTCAATTTGGTATTCTAGATTGCTAAATATAATCGTGAATTCATGGTTTTCAGTGGATTAATATGGTATCCACCTCCCTTAAAAAATATCCCTTTCACAGAGATAATCACAGAAACTCAGAATTGGAAGGAGCCTCTGAATTCATTTAGTTCAAATTATAGTTGAGTAGGAATCTTCTTTGTGACACCACAGACAAATCATCATCTGTTTCTATCTCAAGATTTTACTGAGGGGGAAACCAATTTCTCCTAAGGTAGAATGTACACTTTGGAACAGATCTAGTGCTTAGTAAATTTTTGCTTCCTTCTCTTTTCCAAAAAGTTTATTTGCTTGGTTTTGAGAAAAGTTTTACAAATACAAATTCTACTAACTCGGTATGAGTGAATCAGATTTTCATCATAAATAATCTATATCATTCTCTCTAGTTTCAAATAATTAAAAAATACTGAAGCATGGTAGGCAACATTGGGGAAAAGGAGAGGGAATTCTATAATGAATTTTATCAACATTTAAATGGAGTTCTGCAACTTCTACTTCTATAAAACTTGCTGAAAGAAATTAAGATTCTAGGTAAGTATCCCCAAAATGGGACAGGTTTTTTCTATTATTTTCCATTTCTCCAGTTTTAGTGAAAGTACTGCATTCCATTTTTTGTGCTTTCATCCTTTTATATTATCATGGATCTTGTCACATGAGAGATGATAAACAAGGCAATGTTACTGAGAATATAATAAATGTGATGAAGAACACTGAAACAGGCACTTCACATTGTACTTTCTACAGATAAGTGTAAGTCCCTTTCCACACAGCTCAAATAGGTATCAGATCAATAACCCTTGGGAAAGTGAGCATTCTAAATTCCCTCAGATATTCTTTATTTATTTATTTATTTTTGTTCTTCATATAGCTTCTTTCTAAATCACTACTCACACATCTGTGGTTTAAGAGTCTATTGAGATGTTATTAAGCCTTTCTGTTTGGAGTAGCAATCCTTGGGGTTTTGTTTTCTTTGTGCATGTAATTTAGAGGTTGGCTGATTACTGAGCAACCTAGAAAACTCAAAACACAAATAAACATTTTTTCCTTGTTGGTTAGCTGGTAGAATAATTAATTTCTTGGTTTCTCCTGCCTTTCAGTAAAGCAAACCGAAAGGTGTTTTCAATAATACTGACTTAGACATTTTCAAAACAATTTCATTAGGCAAGAGGGTTCATACTTAGGCTACAAATGCTACTCTTGGAATCAGAAGATAGGGATGAAATCGAACATTATGTGATACACTTGTGGTTCATCATTGTGTAGAATGTCCAACTAAAATCGTTGTTGAGTTAAGCTGTGTCAGTGACTAATACGCCATTCTGAGTAAAATTTGATTAGTTGTAGAATATTTAGCAAGAAGGGATATCAAAATAAAACCCCTCATTTAAAAATAAGAAACTAAGTATCTTAGATATGAAATTATTTTACCAAATTATGTTGTTATTGTTGTTGTTGTTTGTCCTTCTTTCTCGAAGAGGACCATGACATCAGGTAGGTGATGCCATCTCATGTAAATGAATTGGATTTAAGTGAGAGAGGGCTGTGCAAAGTCACCAGCTTCACCTTCTCCTCTGGGGCCAGCTGGGGCCAGTGGCAAGATATAGATCAGAATGACTGGAGATTCAGTGAGAGACTTTTGCTTTTTTTAAGCTAAGGTTTTTAACAGGTTTCAGTTTGACTGAGGCAACAGCTATTCAACTATTAAGGCTAGGTAAGAAATGAAGCAGAGAATGGCCTCTTAGTCAAAAAAAAAAAAAAACATCAGTGTGGGAGGGGAAAGCCCTCTGGGTTTCTGACCAAAACGGAAACAATTGCTATTTGTATTCGTTCTGAACCAATAAGGGCCCAAACAATGAAACAAAGTTCCTAAAGGCCAAAGCTAGGACTTGAATCTTGATGCATCTCACTATAGGTTGAGTTCTTTCAAGGACATCATACCTTTTACCTTTGGAAGTTGTAGCAATTATCTCAAACAAGTTGTAGTTGCTTGAGTATTAATGTTGCTCATAATACCTATATCTACTTTTAGATAAAATTATGTGCCTATATGTTTGGTGGAATGACTATTACATAACTCTTTTCTCTGGATCTTTGAATTGATAGCTGATGCTCAGTATTTGATGTTTATGGTGACATAACTGACCAAAGAACATTGTGCCTAATTAACCTATCTAAAAGTTAAGTTCATAAATGTTCTACCAATTATAGTTATTTTCGTAGTAGAGTCCCCAAATACCAAATCATAAAAAATAGTCTCAGATAGACTTTTGGGACATCTAGGTAGCACAGTTAATAGAGTGCTTAGTCTGGTATCAGAAAGACTGTCATACTCAGACATTTACTAGCTGTGTGATCCTTAACAAGTTATTTAACCTCTGTCTCTTAGACTATAAAATAGGCTTAATAATAGCACATACCTCGAAAGTTTATTACGAGGATCTAATGAGCTAATATTTGCAAAAAGAACAACACAGTGCATGGTATATAGCAGGTACTAAATAAATGCTTATACCCTTCGCTCATAACAACAACAACAACATTCGTATAATGCCTTAAGGTTTGCAAAATACTTTACAAATATTATCACATTTTACTCTCACAAGAACCCTGAGAAGTAGGTGCTTTTTTTTAAAATCTCTGTTTTACAGATGAGAAAACTGAGACAGAAGTTTAATGACTTGCCCAAGGTCACACAGGCAATGATTTCCTGAGCCTGGTTTTATGAGCCCTATGTCATTCCCTACAGGATGAATTTGCATATTGTGAAATATGACTAGTATTTAAAAGAACTCAATACTGATGAGTTTTTCTCTGTTACTACCTTGAGAAGCAAAATTTAAATCATGGTAGAAACAGGGTGGGTATCAACTACATATGAGTTATTTGTAATTGCTTTTAAAATTCATTGAATTAAATCCAATCTAATTCAGCACTTATACTTTATCAAGAGTGTTTTAAAATTATTGTCAATAAGAAATAACATTTTAAAAATAATCATTCTAAAGGTATATTTTAAGCTACCCAACTGTCAATATTTGTAAACAAATTCAGGTCCATACTATGAATATTCTTAATGTAAAAAAGTAATAATTAATATTTAAGTTATCAAAATAATTTATTTAATTTAATGATAGCTAGCACATTTTAACTAAACTTGCTTTTATTTGAAAATGAAAATATTGAAATAACTTTAAGACGTCAGGCTTCAAAGAGTAATTTTTTATTATTTGAACTTTAGAAATTCAAGATCTACTAAGATGGGAAAAAGGAACTTACATAATACTGAAATTGTATTTCTGTAGTATTAATCAATAACTGGTTGATACATTTCTATCAAAATAAAAAAAAATTAAAAAGTCACTGAATTGTATTTCTGTCCTAAATGTTAACTCCAAGTGTGCTTTCCCTTCTTTTGCCTTCCCTCTAATTTCCTCTAAGGATATTTTGCTAACTAAGTCTTTATGAAAACTATATACTCAGCTCTAAATGTTTAAAAAAAAATTGGAAATAGCCTCAGAGTAGACCCACTGTAGGTGATTGACTACAAAGGGAGAAAAAGAGATATATTTATGTCATGTTAAAAAAAAGACAGGAAAATATACCATGGAATAAATTTAGAAGCAACTAAAAAATCCATAACTGAATTAAGTAGTAGAACCACAACTATAGAAAATCAGCTTAGATTGGATGAAAATAATATTGGGAAAGTGTGGCAAAAAAAATATTATGTGGAGGAAAGAGATTAATTATCTCTTTTAAAATTCATGACTTAGAAAATAAGCATCACACACTTATTCTGAATTACTGGAATCCATGAAGGAGAAGATAAAGAGGTGTAGTAAAACTTCTTCTGAATTAAATCAATAAAATATTAGATCAATTAGACCCAATTCCCTGCAGAAACAGTAATTATAATATTGCAAAAGCAGTCATATGCAAGTTTTAGGCTCATTTTGATAAATTCCTAAAGTTTGTACAAGAGGAATTGTCTTGGGAGGGGTGGTAGTGGTGGTAAGAAACAGAATTAATTATGATATTGATTTATTATGATATTAATTTTATTGGCAATAATATTTATATAATGATTGTAGTCCACATTTACATTTATGCTTTATAATTTGTAAAATACTATCTTTATGGTAAATTGGAACTGTGTTGATTTAGAGTCAGAGTATCCAGGGTCAGTTCTTGGCCCAGCTATGATACTGGATTTTCTGTTAGCCAAATCAACTTTATCTTTCTGTGCATCAAGTATGTTGTCTGTAAAATGAGGAGATTAGACCAGACTTTCTTTAAGAACCTTTCCTGCATTCAATTGTATGAAATCTAGAGTGTAATTATGTCCTTTTTATAGATGAGTAGACAAAGATTCAGGTGATTCATTTGAATAAGTCATTATTATAGCTTGTAAGTGGCAAACTATGTGGTACAAAATGCAATCTTCTGAGTATAAAGCCAGGCCACTTTTTTGTCACATCCTACTTTTTTTCTAAGCTATAAATATAAATCGTTCACAAAATCCAAGTTTGGTGATAATGGTTATAATAGCAAAAATTTCAAAGAATCAAGATGATTTTTTTTAAATGTCAGAATGGTAGGCCCTATATTAAAATCCACCCTAAATAAATTTAGAAATTAAGAAGAGTTTGTGTTGATAGCCTTCCTATCACCTTTTCAGATACCATTTCACAGTTAGGTGATGCAGATCACCTGGCATTATGTTCTAGCATTTAAGTTTGACCTCAGACACTTATTATCTGTATGAGTCTGGGCAAGTCACTCAACCCTGTTTGCCTCAGTGTCCCCATCTGTAAAATGGGTGAAGATGGAAATCTCAATCTACTCTAGTATCTTTACAAAGACACCAATGGAGTCATGAAGAGTCAGACACAACTGAAAATGATTGAACAACAGTAACTCTTTCACGAGCTTACACTGAATGTAAATAACCTTCTTTTGTGATCTAGGGCTTTTCATTATATATTTCTACCCAAGTCATTCATTATAAATGCCTTCCACATGGCATCCTATTATTAACTTTATTTCTTCTTCCACATCAAAATTTGTCTACTCTCAAAGCAAGCTTATCTATTCATTTAAATCATTATGTGGTGTCAATTGTCACATTACAAAATTTGGTTAATTATTGGTACTGAGCAATTGTTAGTCCTTCTTTTCAGAAGAAAACCAATGACATCATGGAGTAATATCTTGACTGGCATGTGAATTGGATTTAAGTGAGGCAGAATTACACAAAGTTGTCAGTCTCACTTTCTCTTCTAGAGTCATCAAAAGTCCAGTGGCAAGACAAAAGTCAAGATGACTGGGAATGGTCTGGGATGCAGTGGATGACTTTTGCGTAGTCAAAGCTCTAAGTGTTCCATGGTACCTGCTTCAGCCACCTTCATGCTGGGGAAAGTTTTCGCATGCTGAGGGTGGACATCCCCCTAACTCACTGACTACTTGAGTACTTTCAGTTACCCTCAACCTTCTTTAGCCCAGATGTCAAGATGATTTTTACCAGAGTGTAGCTGCCGTATATGTTTGGAACCAAAGCTGAGAGTTGAGTGACAAGTGGAAACCAAACATAGATGTTAGTCCTCCCTAAATACCCCATACACTGAGCAGTAATCAACATTGAATTAAGGAATGTGTCCAAATTAATATACAAGAAATTATCATCTAAAGTATTCATCTAAAGTTTAGGCCAGATCAGTACCCCGGATTCCTCAGTATACCAAAATTTAGTGGTTAAGAAAGAAAATAAGAAATTAGTTGCAGGAGCAGAAATTTGAACAGGAACGTAAGTTCTATACCTCTTCTCCATTTTCCATTAGAGGATTTGCTTGATTTCCACTCCACAGAACAATATACCTCCTCTAGGATATGGTGATCACCTAAAATCTTATCATCATGAAGACTGACTCAGTTTTCGACACCTTTCAAGTCCCTAAGAGGTAGGTAATTGGTAAAGTGGATAGAGTGACAGGCCAGGGGTCAGGAAGACTCTTCATGAATTCAAACCTGGACTCAGAACTTACCAGCTGTGTGACCTTAGGCAAGTCACTTAACCCTGTTTGCCTCAGTTTCCTCATCTGTGAATGAGTTGAAGAAGAAAATGGCAAACCACTCCAGTATCTCTGCCAAAAAAACCCCAAATGGGGTCATGAAAAGCCTGACATAACTGTAAAGTGACTGAACAAGAAACAAATCCCTCAGGTGCCACTTCCCACTTATTGGAAAGCTGAACAATAATCTCCTCCTAAAACTTTCCTTTATAGTGGGCTTAGAACTTTAAGTAACTCTCCATTTCCCATCAGCTGCTCTGCTTAGTCTCTACTCCACAGAACATCATGTCCTTACCCCAGATACCCTCTGCTATCTCCCACCACCACCCAAACCCTTCTGCTTTCAGCTTCCTTCTGGCTGCAATATTCCTCCATTAGATTGTAAGCTCATTAAGGACAGGGACTTTATTTTTCTTATTTCTATCTGGAGCACTTAGCACAATGTCTGGCATTTAGTAGGCAATTAAAGAATCTTTATTGATTTTTTTATTTGAAAGCTCTGTAGACAAAATAAAAGACATATCAGCAAGCTGACTTTGTTATCGACCTCTCTCTCTCTAGCACTTGCCCTTTTACAGTGGCTGCATGCATCCTATACCCCCATCTTTAGTTGACATAATAATAACTTGCATTTATAGGGGAACTTTAAGGTTGTCAAAGTACTTTACAACTGATCTTCATAACAACTCATTATTACTATTATTCTCATTTTACAGATAAGCAAATTGAAGCTTAGGTTGGTTAAGTGACTAATCCAGAGTTAGACAGCTACTAAGTAAATGTATGAAGGAAAGATTTTAATTCATGTTTCATTGACAGTAAGACTAACCCTCTATCCAGTAAACCACTTGGTTATCTCTTAATGTATGAAATAATCTTTGGAACTAATTTTAACATGTTTTAGGGCAGCAATAGCTATTCTTAGGACAGTAGGTTATATTAATATTATTTTTTATAAGATGACAAAACAAACAGTAGCTTATCAATTACTCCAACTTGGTGGAAAGTCAATGATATAAGTGCGTGGGTATCATTCTCCAAACGTTGCCTACATTGCAAGGTTATTGGAAAAAAAGCAATTTATAAACCATCAAATTCTATAGTAATGTAAGTTGTTGCTATTGTTGATACATGTCCCCAGATTTAATTGCTATAAGTTTCAAAATTAGTTATATTCTAAACTACTTGTGTTGTCAATGTGTAGACACAGTCAAAAGGAATAACTTTAGATGTAACCCCCAAAGAAAACCAAAAGTTTCCTTTTTCAAGTGAAGAAATCTGTGTATACTAAAAACAGGTCCATAACTAAATTCATGTCAATAACAAAAATGATAATTTGTTAAATAATAAAAATAACCACATCTAATTTAGTGGTTTTCTGTCTGTCAAGGTTTTCCAACTGATATATTTTGAGAGGCAAACTACACAAATACAAAGATATTTATTTTCAAAAAAAATTCACACCTTCTGCTGTTTTTACTCTACTCTGCCACATCAGTTTCACTGTTAAGCATTCATCCCATATCATTGGGATGGTAAATAAACAGTTTAACGTAGCTTCTTTGGGTCTCTATAATCCAGACAAAATGACCAAATAAACCAACAAATAAAAAATAATTTCATTTCACATCAGTCCCTTAATGATCAAATGCATTACCTGGTAATGACATAATTTGATTTGTTACTACTTCTACTTTGTTTTTGCTGTTGTTAATGTTGATATTTCCCTGTTGGTTTGTTCACATTTTTTCCCTCTGAGGAATCTGGTTTCTAATGTGAAAGGTATTTTTTCAGTTATTTTTTCTATGCTTACCTTTTCTAACTAATTTCAGATCCTTTAGTTGATTTCTCCCCCTTTTTTCACCCTTGCCCTCTTTTCTTGGATTTATCAGTTAAGCTTTTAAACTTTTCCATGATTTTTCCTCCCAGCTTTGACAGCCTTAAAGCATAATGCTGAGATCACTGCAGTGATGAGTTACAACACAGCCTGGAAAAAGTAAGACCTAGGCACTATGGCTCTCTTTCCTGACTCTGGAAGCCAAATTATAATCAATCTCTAGCCCTAGAGGTTAAAGCATTAGTGCTAGGAGCACAATTATAGATCTCTCCTCTTCCAGCACAGAGAGGAGGGATGCCCCCAGGAAAACTAATCCCTTGAAGGTAGACAAAAACAATAAACAAAAGTGGATATAGGGGAGGAGGTAAGAGTGATTTGATTTCGTGGAACAACTACAGATTATCGAGGTAATGGTCAGTACAGACAAAGCTTTGCTGGTGGGGAGGAAGAGCTAATGTCTGACCTATTTCCTTTTGGTAGTTATATTTCCTCAAGGTTTCCAAGTACATTATGATACCTCAGAAAGCTGGACGAACATATTCATCAACATTGATCAAAGCTGACTTTGAGGGTGTCCTTCAGGTGCTTCAGACTGTGATTTGAAACAAGTGCCACTTCCCGACTGCCTTGTGTTTCTTATAGCTGCTGGTGAACATCAATAATATGAATTTCATTTTAATTCTTCTGTAAGGGATCTTATTTATAGGGCAATTTCCAGTGCAGTGTCTTGTCTCTATGAAATGATTGCCAACTCAGGCAGCTGTTAAAGTTTACTGCTTAGGCCTTCCTTCAAGGTACAATATGGATATTACTTTCCAAAAGTAATTTAGAATACAGAGTACCAAGAACATGTTAACTCCTTGCAAACGTCCTGGCTTAGGCAGGAAAAAAAATGTTATTTTTATGAATGAGTCCTGGGGTTTTCAAAACTAGCATAAAATGCCATATTAGAAATCATCCTTTACTGGCTCAATTTGTAAATTAACATAAGAATTGCTTTCAAGAGAGACATTATCTGAATGAAAACCAAGTTATTAATTGAAGGGAATGATCATCTTATTTCACTTTAACCTCCAACCTACTACTCTAACACATATTCCCCACGCCACCCTCCCTACACAGATACATAGCCTTAAATGTCAGGTTTAATACTTTCTATCTCTGTCAGGGAAGATACATACACATGTACATATTTACTGTTGTTACTGTTCAGTTGTTTCAGACGTCTCCAACTTCTTTGTGACACCTTTTGGGGTTTTCTTAGCAAAAATACTGGATTACCATTTCCTTCTTCTCGAGCTCATTTTATAGATGAGGAAACAGAAGCCAAAAAGCGTTAACCATGCCCAGGATCACACAACTAGTAAGTGTCTGAGGCCAAATTTGAACTCAGGCCCAGCACTCTATCCACTGTGCTACCTCGTCCATAAATTTTTATTTTATTTACGTGTAGAGTTTTGGAGGAAAGTGTTCTATACAATGTTATATATATATATATATTTCCTATAGAACATTTTTCCTTCAAAACTCTACACATAAACAAAAATTCAAACTCCCAATTCTAAACCTAGTTAGTAAAAGGACCAGTTCAGAATAGAACCTGACCTTTACCCCAGATGATTCCACATCAAAGTTCTCTAGCTGTTTCTTGTTTCCTCCAAATCTGCCTTTGAGCTTTGTTTTTTTCTTACAATTTTCCAATTTCATCCTTTATCCCCAAATCTTATTCATGTCTTCTAAAAATATCAGACCTATTTGAAGGTCCCTCTTGAAGGAAAGTTGTGTGTGTATATGTGTGTGTGTGTATGTGTGGGTGGGTGGGTGTGGGTGTGGATGTATGTGTGTGGGGGTGTGGGTGTGTTTTGGTTATATTTGAAGAACACAGAAGCTAGGAGCTTGGAGGGGAGAAGAACCAGCGACACCACGTATGTCAAATGATTCCCAAGCACAGGGGTCTGCTACAACATCTTTCATGTGTGAAAACTTCTAATGGCAGGATATTCACTCACTGCCTTACAAAGCAGCTTATTTTATTGTCAGATGTGTGATTATTATGAAGTTCTCCCTGATATTGAGCAAATATTTATACCGCCATAACTTCTGAAATATTGGCCCTAGTTGTGTTCTCTGCCATAATACAGAGCCAGGCTTTTCTGCCCCTGCATGAGAATCCTTCAAATATTTGCCTTCTCTTATTCAGAATAAATATATCCAGTTCCTTTAAAAATACCCTTTATAATGTCCAGACTCTTCACTCTCAGTTTCCTTATCTTTAAAATGGGGTTAATAATAGTGCCTGCTTTACAGGGTTGTTGTGGATATCAAATAAAGTAATATAAAGTGTTTTGTAAATCTTGAAGTGATATATGAATTTTAGCTATTATTATTGTTTTTTATTATTATTATCATATTGTTTTATTGTCTGCCTATTGTCTGGTCTCTAGTTTGCAAAAGCCCTTCTTAAGTTGTGATATGAGAGAATATTTCTGATGAAATCTGATCAGTGAACAATCCAGTATTATTTCCCATAACATGGAATTTTGCTTCTATTAATCCAGTTTAAGTTTTCTTTGCTTTCTTATAAATATTATACCAATGTTGGCTGAAATCAAACCCTTAGTTAAACTGTAACACTGTTTCCAGTCAGGTTTCCACCATCATGTCATGTGTGCATGTGTGTGTGTGTGTGTGTGTGTGTGTGTATGTGCGTATATGCATGTGTATGTGTGTGTGAGAGAGAGAGATAGAGAGAGAGAGAGAGACACACACAGAAAACCTCAAGATTGTTAGTGTTAAGTGTTGGCAGAACTGTATTTATACTTCAAAATCCCTGCTAAACCCACAGCAACAAAAATAAAATGAAGCAAAAAAAGGAAGACACTATAAAATAAAGGATACAGCATTGTATGATGGAAAGGAATTTGAGTTAGAGGACTCAGGTTCAAATCCCTACTCTGCTAACTGTTTACTACCTGTGTGACTTTGGGCAATGTACCTTTTTTTTCCTGGATTTCAGTGGTCTCAAGAGTCAAGTTATATTGTTGTTTTAAATAGTGCTATATAGTTCCTTTCTTCCTTTCTACTTCTAAATCTAGTCATATGACCTCTGATCCTAAGAGAGAAATAATTTCCCAGATCTTCTTTCAGATTGACTATCAATCAACTACTGCTACTATCATTGTTCAGGAGAGCAGAAAGAGAAATGGGAAGAGATACACAGATTAGAGTGTAAGAACCTTAAAGAGTATTCTCTTCTTATTCCCAGATAATACTGCCTCTACACACACATATGTACATGTAAAAACACATAAGAAACCAGGATGCTCCTGAAGCTGAAGGTCAACTCAGAATACCTGTATATTTCTAGAATTAGATCAAAGAAAATTAATGGAATCAAGCATGTGCTAGAGCCAACTTCAACAAGTTCACATAAGCTAGGGACTGTTAAATTTTCAGTGTGGGTATTTTATACCTTGGAAATCTATAAATTGTACATCAAGGCCTGATTTTTTTGTTTGTTTCTTTGTTTTGCTTTGATAAGTATCTAGATTTAAGAAAATGATGAAGAAAAATTTAATGATACAGATTAAATAATGTGTCATGGGTATACTCTCACCACCCTTGCTCCCTGCCCCACATTATAGCTGGTTGTTAAACATTTACCAGAACAATTCTGTATAGGAACTTGCTATGATATGAAGCAAAAAAAGCTTTGGTTAGATCAATGGATTAACAAAAAAAAAAAAAAAAAGGACTGTATAGTGGCTTAAAGACAAGAATGGGAAATATTCAACACAGTTGTGTGAGAAGTTGTCCTGTGCTACTGACTCAAAGAAGGCTTATTTCAATCAACTTAGTTCAATTATAAAGAGAAACTCAAGTTGTTGGTTTTAACCCTTTGATTTTGATTGTAGTCCCCATAATTCTCTGATTTTAAATATATATTGAAACAAAATGAGAGATTGTCTATGACTGATACAACAATATGGGTAGTAGAAAAATGCATATTGATTACAGGGCCATGGTGCTTTAAGAACTTCTCAGGGGATTTACAATGGTAGAGTTAGGAAGGAATACTTGGAAGCCCTCCCAAATTCCCCTTCAAACAACTTGAAAACTGCCTCAGAAGTGATCTAGGACCAGGGAAGCAGATTACCAGTAAGACCAGAAAGGTCCCTTTCACTGGCTTGGGAGGGAGACAAGGTCAAAGCGCAGCAGTAGCAGCAGCTGCAGCAGCCAGCCAAACAGCATGGGGTTTGCAGCAAGGCTCCAAGCTTGGGGAAATCCACTAATGAGGCTCCACCCTCCTGCAAGTCATCAGGCCCTTAAGCAAGTGAGCAGTCTGTGCACAGCGCAGTAGGACCCCACCACAGCAACCCCACCCCCAGAACAAATCACCAGCAAGGCCTTGACCCCACTCCACTCCAGTAGTGAATTTCAGCCTGGCCCTGAGGTTGGCCAACAGTGAGACCTCACCTCTGGGACCTGTCAGCAAAGAGACCCTGTTTCCATAGCAACCCAGCAACAAGGTCTCACTCCTGGCAAGACTAGCAGCAATGTCCCTCCTTCAGTACTAGTCACCATAAAGACTGTGTTACTATAGCAATCTAGCAGGGAGGTCCCACTCCCGTGGTAGGCCACTAGCTAAACTCTATACCCAGGGGAAGCTAAAAGGAGGGCCCTTCCCCAATAAAAGCCACAAGGGAAGCCTACCCTCTAGTGTAAGCAAGTGACTAAGACCTGAAGCCCAGTGAAAGCCAGCAGTAAGATGCTGAACCCCAGCACAAAAAGCTTGGGAAAATGCAGGACCATAGCTCAGCTCTCACACAAAAACACCAAGTCAAAAAAAAAAAAACATAGAAAAAGATGAGAAAAACAAATAAAAAAAGAACTTGATTGTATGGTGACAGGGAAGATCAAAGCATAAACTTAGAAGAGGACAATAATGTCAAAATGGCCACATGCAAAGTTTCAAAGAAAAAATGTAATTTGGTCTCAGGTGCAAAAAGAATTCCTGGAAGAACTTAAAAAGGATTTTTTTTTAAAAAAAGCAAATTTGATAAGTAGAAGAAAAAATGCTAAAATAAATGAGAGTAATGAAAGCAAATCGTGAAAAAGAATCAATAGCACGGGAAAAGATAAAAATTGACAAAAATAAATTCCCTAAAAAATAGAATTGACCAAATGGAAAAGGAAGCACAAAAGCTCACTGAAGAAAATAATTACATAAAAATCAGAATTGAGCAAGTGGAAGCTAATGATTCTCTGAGATACGAAAATACAATAAAACAAAATTTAAAAAGAAATCAAAAATAGAAGAAAATGTAAAATTTCTTACTGAGATAAAACAAACAAAAACCCAACTGATATAGAAAATGGATTCGGGAGAAATAATATAAAAAAAATATATTGGACTACTAAAAAGCCATGAACAACAACAAAAACAACTAAAGCCTGGACAACATCGTACAAGAAATTATTAAAGAAAACTGCCTTGATATATTAGAACCAGGGGACAAATATAAAAGGAAAGAATCTACCAATCACCACCTGAAAGAGATTCCCAAATTAAAACTCCCAGAAGCATCAGAGTCAAATTTCAGAGCTCACAGATCAAGGAAAATATACTGTAAACAGCCAAAAAGAAACAATTCAAATATGTGGAGCTGCCCTCAGGATTGCACAGATTTGACACCTTCTATATTTAAAAATAAACAAACAAACACACACAAAAAAAAACATAGATGGCTTGGAATATGATATACCAGAAGGCAAAGGAGTTAGAATTGTAACCAAGAATCTACCCATCAAAACTGAATATAATTTTTTTTTCCCAGGGAAAAAATGGATATTTAAATAAATTGATTACTTTCAAGCATTCCTAATTAAAAGACCAGAGGTGAATAAAAAATTTGATCCCCAAATACAAATCAGGGGAAACATGGAAAGGTAACAAAAGAAACAAGAAATATAAAATATAATAAGTTTATTAACGTTAAACTATTTCTATTTCTACATGGCAAGATAATATTTTTACAACTCTTAAGAACTTCATTACTATGAAAGCAATTAGAAGGAGTATATGTAGACAGACGGGATGGATATAAAGTCATTTTTGATGGAATGATACCCCCAAAAAATAAATAAAAAGATGAGAAGGAAAACTGCAATGGAAGAAGAAGGGGTGGGATAGAATGGGGTAAATTATTCCACATAAAAGAGCCATCAAAGAGCCATTATAATGGAGGGGAAGATAGAAGTTGGGGGGGTATATACGGGCCACACGCCGACCTTCTGCCAGTCGTGCACCAGTACCCACTTCTCTTAAAAGAAGAGCACTGCCAGAGTCTTACCCA
>NW_020954569.1:7956292-7966769 GCF_900497805.2 Vombatus ursinus | reverse complement strand
GCCACAGCACCCAACTGGCAGCTGCCAACATCAGACAGTCCCTCACAGGGGTAGACAAAGCTTAAACCTTACCCTCATCAAAATTGGCTCAAAATAACATACACACTCAGTTGTATAAAGAAATCTATCTTACCCCATAAGGAAATAAAAAGAGATGGGGATAATAGAAGAGAGAAGAGGGACTGATAGAAGTGAACATATATTGCAGAAGGTGGTAATCATAAGTAAAACACTTGTGAGAAGGGAAAGAGTGAAGTGTAAAAGAGAGAGAGAGGAGGATAAATAAGGGGAAATTAGCATGGAGAGAGATACACAGTTAACGTAACTATAAATGTGAATGGAATGAACCCAATCATAAAAGGGAAGCAGATAGCAGAATGGATTAAAAACCAGAATCCTACAATATGTTGTTTACAAGAAACACAGTTGAAGGAGAGAGATACACACAGGATAAAGGTAAAGGGCTGAAACAAAAATCTATTATGCTTCAGCTGAAGAAAAAAAGAAGCAGGAGTGGCAATCATGATCTCAGACAAAGCAAAAGCAAAAATAGATCTAATTGAAAAAAATAAGAAGTGGGGCAGCTAAGAGGCGCAGTGGATAGAGCTCTAGCCTTGGAGGCAAGAGAACCTGAGTTCAAATCCAGCCTCAGACACTTGACACTCACTAGCTGTGTGACCCTCAGTAAGCCGCTTAACCCAAATTAGCTTAGCAAAAAAAAAAAAAAAATAAGGAAGGAAATGACATCTTACTGAAAAGTACCATAGACAATGAAGTAATATTTGATACTAAATATATATGTACCAAATAGTATAGCATCTAAATTTTTGAAGGACAAGTTGAATGAGCTACAGGAGGAAACAGATACTAAAGCTGTCCTAGTAGGGGACCTCAATTTTCCCCTCTTGGAACTAGATAAATCTAACAAAAAAAAATGTGAAAGAAGTAACAGAGGTGAATAAAACTCTGGAAAAGCTAGATATGATAGATTTCTGGAGAAAATTGAATGGGAATAGAAAAGATTATATCTTTTTCTCCACAGTACATGGCACCTACACAAAAATTGACTATGTATTAGTGCATAAAATCCTCACAATCAAATGCAGAAAAAAAGAAATAGTAAATGCATGCTCTTCAGATCATGATGCAATAAAAAATTACATTAATAATGCACAATAGAACAAGAGATTAAAAATCTATTAGACACTAAATAATCTAATCCTCAAAAAGTAGTGGATCAAAGAAAAAAGTCATAGAAACAATTCATAATTTTATTAAAGAAAATGACAACAATGACACAATATACCAAAATTTATGGGAAGCTGCTAAAGTGGTACCAAGGGAAAAAAAAAATATATATATATATATAATTGCTTACATTAATAAAATAAAGAAAAAGCAGTTCAATGAATTGGGTATGCAACCAAAAAATAAAAAAAAGTAGAAAAGAACAAATTGCAAATCCCCAAATAAATACCAATTGGAAATCCTGAAAATTAAAGAAGAGATTAATAAAACTGAAAGTAAGAAAACCATTGCACTAATAAATAAAACTAGAAATTGATTTTATGAAATAAAAAAACAGTAAAATGTGTAAATCATTGAATCATCTGATTTAAAAAAGGAAAGAAGAAAACCAAATTATTAGTACCAAAAATGAAAGGAGTGAATTCACCACCAATGAAGAGGAAATTGAGACAATTGTTAGGAACTTTTCTGCCACGTATATGGCAATAAATCTGACAATCTAAATGACATGGCTGAATATCTACAAAAATATAAATTTCACAGATTAACAGAAGAAGAAACAAAATACTTAAGTATACTAATTTTAGAAAAGAAAGTGAACTAAGCCTTCATGGAACTTTCTAAGAAAATATCACTAGAGTCAGGTGGATTTACTAGTGAATTCTACCAAACCTTTAAAGAACAATTAATCCCAATACTTTATCAACTATTTAGGAAAATAGGTGAAGGACTTCTACCAAATTCCTTTTTTGAGACAGATATGGTGCCAAAACATACAACATTACAGACCAATTTCTCTAATGAATATTGATGCACAAATTTTAAATAAATTACTAGCAAAGAGATTACAGCAGTCGATCATATGCTTATGACTAGGTGGGATTTATACTACAATTGCAGGGCTGGTTCAATATTAGGAAAACTAGGAGCTTAATTGACAATATCAATAACAAATCCAACAAAAAGCATATGATTATCTCAATAGATGTGGAAACAGCCTTTGACAAAATACAACACCCATTCCTATTAAAAACACTAGAGAGCAGAGGAGCAAATGGAGTTTTCCTTAAAATAATAAGTAATATTTATCTAAAATCAACAGCAAGCATTAGCTGTAATGGAGACAAGCTAGATGCCTTCCCAGTTATATAAGAGGTGAAGCAAGAATGCCCATTCTCACCTCTATTATTTAATATTGTACTAGAAATATTAGCTGTAGCAATAAGAGAAGAAAAATCAATTAAAGGAATTAGAATAGGCAACGAGGAAAAAAACTATCATTCTTTGTAGATCATATGATGTTATACTTAGAAAATCCTAGAGAATCAACTAAAAAATGCTTGAAATAATTAACAACTTAAGTAAAGTTGCAGGATACAAAGTAAACCCCTACAAATCATCACCATTTCTATATTTTACCAAGAAAGTCCAGCAGAATAACATAGAAAGAGAAATTCCATTTGAAATAATTGCACACAATATAAAGTTCTTTGGAATTTACCTGCCAAGACAAACCCAGGAACTATGTTTACACAATTACAAAATACTTTTCACATAAATAAAATCAGATGTAAACCATTGGAAAATATTAATTATTCATGGGTATGCCTAGCTAATAGAATTAAAATGACAATTCTACCCAAATTTATTTATTCAGTTCCATATTAAACTGTAATACATATATACATACATGAATACACACACACTCATAAAATCAATCTAGAAAAAATAATAAAAAATCATCTGGATGAGCAAAAGCTCAAAGATCTAGAGGGAATCCATGAAAAAAAATATGAAAGGTGGTCTACCCATATCAGATCTCAAATTGAATTATAAAGTGGTAATTATCAAAACAATCTGGTACTGGCTAAGAAATAAAGTGGTGTGGGTTGGTACAAATTACATTACAATAAATGCCCATAGTAATATAGTATCTGATAAACCCAAATATCCAAACTTTTGGAACCAAAACTCACTATTGGACAAAAACTGCTAGGAAAACTAGAAAATAGTATATCAGAAACTAGGTATAGACCAACATCTCACACTTTATACCAAGATAAGGTCAAAATGGGTACATGATTTATAAATAAAGGGTGATATCATAAGCCAATTAGGGGAGTATAAAATAATTTACCTGCCAGATTTATGGATAAGAGAAAAATTTAGGACCAAAGAAAATATAGGAAGCATTTCAAAATGTAAAGTAGATCATTTTGATTACATGAGATTAAAAAAAATGCACAAACAAAATACATGAACTAAAATTATAAGGAAAGCACAAAACTGGGGAATATAGTTTGTAACAAGTATCTCTAATAAAGGTCTCATTTCTCAAATATATAGAGAACTGAGCCAAATTTATAAAAATACAAGTCATTCCCCAATTGATAAATGGTCAAAGGATATGAACAAGCAATTTTCAGAAAAAGTAATCAAAGTTATCTATAGACATATGAAAAACAATTGCTCTATATTACTATTGATTAGACAAATGCAAATTAAAACAACTCTGAAGTATCACCTTATGCCTATCAGATTGGCTAATATGACAAAAAAGGAAAATATTGGATATTGGAGGGTATGTGGGATAACTGGGACACTAATATACTATTAGAGGAATTGTGAACTGATCCAGTCATTCTGGAGAGCAATTTGGAACTATGCCCAAATGGCTATAAAACTGTGTATTCCCTTTGATCCAGCATTGCCACTGCAAGGTCTATATCCCAAAGACATCAAAAAAGGGGAAAAGGACCTATTTGCATAAAAAATATTTATAGCACCTCTTTTTGTCTGGTTAAGAATTAGAAATTGAAGGGATGCATATCAATTACGGAATGGCTAAACAAGCTGTGGTTTATGACTGTAATGGAATATTATTATGCTATAAGAATTGACAAGCAGAATGATTTCAGAAAAAAAAAAACTGTAAAGACTTATATGAGCTGATGCATAGCTAAATGAATAGAACCAGGAGAATGTTGTACACCATAACAACAATATTGTAGGACAAGGAACTGTGAATGATTTATGTGTTCTCAACATTACAATGACCCAAGACAATCTCAAAGGAGTAATGTTGAAGCATACTATCTGCCTCCAGAGAAAGAACTGATATTGTTTGAATACAAACTGAAACATGCTATTTTTCACCCTTTCATTTTTTCTTTTGTTTGAGTCTTCTTATCCAAAATAACTAATAGGGAAATGTTTTACATAATTATACATGTATAACCTATATCTGATGGCTTACTATCTCAAGGAGTGGGGAGAGGAGGGAGAGAGGGAGGGATAGAGTTTGAAACTCAAAACTTTAAATAAAAATGTTAAAATATTAAAAAAATTATCTCTTGGAGGATTTTTCTTTTGTATGAGAGTCACTGAATTACACAGTTGAAATTCAGTGGCTAACATTCAATTCATGGAGGAACAAGGAATTTACATTATGCCTGACAAGGTGATCCTGTCTTTGCTTAAAGATTCCCTTTGAAGGAGAACTCATAATGTCCAGAGGCAGTACACATAATCCACTTTAAATAGCTCTGATTCTTTGGAAGATGTTCCTTTTAGCAAGACTAAATTTGTCTCTTAACAATTTCCTATGTTGTTCTAATTGAAAATAGGAGTCAAATCCATCTTCTACTTGGAAGCCCTTTAAAAACTTAAACATAACTATCATCTCTCACCCTAATCTTCTCATCTTTGTGCTAAACATCCCCTGTTCTTTCAACTAATCTTCATGACATGAACTCAAGGATGTTCAATGTCTTAGTTGCCCTCTTCCAAATGTATTTCTTTCATTCATTAAATATTTAGTAGGTGCCTACTATGTGACACTTGGATGTCACACTATGCCTGGATTTCCTCTTCTTTTTCATTCCTCTAGGAAGGAATGGTGATTTCTCTCTCTCTCTCTACTTCCCCTTAAAATTTCCTATTATTTTCTCTAGAGCAACCAATTTTCCCCTGCTTGTGAAAATCAAACCCAAAATAGAATTTCCCCTTGTATATTCTTCCACTTTTGTAAGAATGAAATGACTATTGGGTTAAGTAAAAAAATATATATTATCTTCTGTTTTCTGCTGGAGAAAGCTCCAACACGTATCTAAATAACTGAAGGCCATCAATGTTGTATAAGCCATGACTCTTCCAGAGTTACAACTTTTCCTAAACTCCTAATCTCTCTCCTACGTGGTTTTTAATAAAAATCTGATGATAGAATTGGTAATGTTTTCTTTCCTTCATCTTCACCCAAATGCATTCTGCCACACAACCTCTCTGGCTCCTGTATTCCTTTATATGAATAAACCTTCCTTTTATACAATTCTAATCTCTCTGCTTATAACTATCTTATTTCTTTTCAATAAGGTATGTCTAGTCAGAGACATATCCCAGCCCCGGGTTCCATCACAGCATGTCTCAATGGCATTTGTGGCATCAGGTTTGCTTCCTTATATGAGGTCCTCTAGTTCCTCGTTTGTTGCCCAAATTTTGGCCATATATAAACATTTGAAGTCATGAGTTTTTACTACTAGCTACTTTCTTGGATAATATCTCCCATGAATTTCAGGAATAGCATTGCTATTCTCCTTCTATTGTTATAAGATAAATTCTATGGTATTTAGCTGAATGGATATAAAAAGATGTTATTATTACTATTACTACTGCTACTACTACTACTGCTAACTAATAATACTAAAAGACACTTTCATATTTGTAAAGTGCTTTACAAATTTCTCAGTTTAACCACAATTATTATCTCATTTAACCATCACAACAACCATGGAAGATAGGTGACTTTATTATCCCAATTTTACATACACTGAAGCTGAGGAACCCAGAGGTTAAAAGGCTTGCCCAAGGTCACATAGCTACTAACTTGGTAACTAGTAACTCAGACCTAACTTTCTCCAGTCTTTTTTATTTTAAATCTCTTTTATTTTTACTTGGAAGACTAGTCTTTTTTAAACACAGTGCGTCAGTGGCCAGAAGAGAGCCATACCTGTATTTTGAGGCTTAGCCCAGAAATCCAAATCCCCTTCTCAGACACCATTTTCTTAGCCATCTGTGCAGTTTGCAAATGTATCCTTCCCTTTTGTTTTGATTGCTTTCAGCAGACAGCACCAAAGAAAAGGAACTTGTGTCTCTGGCCTTGACCAGAATTTTGTAACTATGCATTATGTTTTTTAGGTTCTTCTGGTAGTATCATTTGTGCCCACCACAATCACCAGAAATGGTCAATGGTCATGCGATTTGATAAACCTTAGGAGGGCCTCTCTTAGGTTTTGGATACATGCACTGTGAAAACATTTGATTTTATCTGGTTGAGTCCTGAATTTGAAATTACGATCCACAATTATTTTTTTTCTTCTGTCTCTTGCCAGGAGATCTCACACATGACCATATCAATGGCCCTACTTTAAAATTCCTTAATAAAAAAGAGGCTACTTCCTCTTTAGAGCATCTCCCATGCAAAAAAAAAAATCCTCAAATTTGTTTTTTTGCTAACCTCATTCATTATCTACTGTTTTAAATATCTCTCCAGCTTTAGAAAAACTGTTTTTGTATTGTTTTGTTTCCTTTTGTTTTGCTTTAGGAAAACTTTATTGTCCCTGATAACCTGGATAGTGGAAAGGTGCTCATCAAATCTTTTCAACTTCTCTCAGAGAACAGTTAGAAATCTATATATAGAATATTGTAATTATTTTGTTTTGAACAAAATATACCCACTTCACACTTAATGCTGTTCTTTAAAATTTCTGTTTTCTCTCCTGATTGAGCTTTTTAGCCTTTAAAACAAAACAAAACAAACAAAAAACTGCTTGTTCTTAACTTCAAAACACCTAAAGACTTAAATAGACTTTTTATTACTTCTTAAAACTTAACATCCTTAAAGCCTTTAAAATCCTTAAAACCTTGAAATCCTCCCCCCTTTGCTCACCTTCATATTATTTTTTCTACCAATTTATTTTGCTTACTTATTTAATTTAACATTATATTTACCTTTGCTTATTCACATTGAATTAAAGTGTACCTTCAATTATAATATATCTGATTTAGCATTTGGACCTTATATTCAAACAATTTTAGCATGGTAGCATTGATTTAGGAAAAGAAGTGATGAGAAATGTCAACAATCCACTGTTATAATAGCCAAAATTTAGGAAGTGTTAAAAACTCTGACTTCCCTAGAGAGTTTGTTTAAAAAAAAAAGATCAAATAATATGTAGTGACTGGCCTGGTTTTAAGATTGAATCTGCAGAAGCAGTAGTGATGATGCAATAGTTTTTCATATTCTAGTGAGTAGGACATGTGTCAGTGAGCAGAACATTCATTTCCACTCTCCTAATGATGTTGGGGAATGGGGAAACAAAGAATCTTGTTTATACCAACAAACCATGACTATATACAGTAGCTTTCTGAAAGCAATTGACTAGGCCACAGTGCAGAAGCAGTTTAATTCCTCTAAAACTTACTGTTGCTTCTTTGATGACTAGAATAGTATAAAATTGAATGGTGTATTCACAACTTAGTGCTGAAGAAGCACTTGACACTTCAGAAGATCTTGTCATCTGCAAATTATTTCTAAGAGAACTCCCTGGCTTCTTTTTCTGTGTGTCTGTAAAACAAATTTAGTTCATTTCTACTGAAAAGCTATGCAATTTTCTGAGAATCAACATAGGTGAGAATAGAATGGAAAGTCATATTGCAAAAGTAATGCATACAATGAGAGCACTTACACCAGAGTTCACTTTGAGGAAGAAAATATCAACAACAATACTCACTAATGGGTACTAAAAATACCATCATGCCCCAACTCATAAAGCTATCATACTAGCAAGTAGAACAACGATTAATACAGGAAATTCATAAAATATTTGCCTATAATATCACCTTAAAACTAAAAATGAGTGTAAAAGGCATTCAGTCAGATTTTTTTTCCTCTGTTTTAATTAAAAATGGATAATTTATCCACCTATAGTAGCTAAATGGGTGTGATATTAGGGTAATATAAAATACTTAGAGCTATACAGGACCTGGTTTAAAGTTCTGAAAGTGGGGTTTAAATGAAGTAATGGTAATGAGATATTGGGGAGATAAATAGGATTGGTCACTTGTTTTGTTATGGTGAAAAGTAAAAGAGGCCAAAGAGTTAAAAACAATACAGATTTTGATGGTGCTGAGATGGACAAAACAAAGAAAGAAAGAGCTGGGAATGAAAGAAATGGAAAGGAAGAAAGGAAAGTCTGAGAAAAAAACAGAAGGTAAGAAAAGAGCATGGGAGGGTGTTTGCTGTATAGGGAGAGTCAAGGGAAGCTCATATATCCATATAAAGGAGGTTAGAAAATGTCTAAGGGGTGGAGTGCAGAAATCCACTGACAGAGAGAGAAAGGAGTAGAAATGAAAGAGTAGAAGCATAAAAACCAAAATATCACAAAATAAAGGGAATAAGTGGTATAAAAAGAGGTAGTTTATAGTAGCAAGTACTTTAGATAAGTCAAAATGAATGAGGACTAAGAAAATACCATTTAGTTTGACAGATTGGAAGGCACTGATGATCTCAGAGATAGCACATGTCATAGATCAGTAGAAATGGAAGACATATAAAATGGTCAAGAAATAAATGCATATAGGGGAAATTGAGACATTTGCTTTAGAATAAGGGAAAATTTGATCAAGTTTGTAGCAGAGAGATAGGCACAATTAGCAAGGCTGAAGAAGAGACAGACAGACAAAAATGATAGAAAAATAATTTAAGAAAGGATTGATTATTAAAACAAATGACAAAGAGTCAGGAGACAAGATCAAAGGCAAAATGTGGGTGATTTAAACTTGGCAAATTTTTTCCATGAAATAAAGACTAGAGGTGAAGACCACATTTGAAGTGTGGAGAAGAGGAATAATTGAGGTAGTTTATGTTGCATAACCTTGATCATCATATGTCAGCGTCATTGATTCTCGATAAAAATGTTAGATCTGTAAGTCAATTTGCATACTATTGATACTCTTAGCAGCTTCAGACAGCTATCAGTAGACTAGCTCCAATGGAGCTCAACTCAGTTTACTTCTCCCCATATTGATGACCTGAAGTCCACTAACAACTATCACTCATATGAAACACTTGAGAAACAACCTATCACTTGTCAGGTTAGTATATAAAGCAATTATAAACTGGATAATTTTTAAACTTTAAAAAGTCATCAGACCACTCTATTATTTCTATATTTGCTAAACATAGTTTTAGTGGTTTATTATGATAATAGTTCATTTATGTTCCTGAGACATGAAAAGTATAATAATTAAGGAGTAGTCACATGAATAAGAAATTTTTAATTCAAAAAGTGGAACAGGATATAATATGCAGAAAAGAAAAGTTCACTTATATTAAATGAAGAAATTAACCTTTCTCTATATCCTCAACAGTTCATTGACAATTCAAATGAAATCATCAAGAGTCTCATTTATTATCACTCCTTTTTGTCCAAACCAGTGCAATGAACAATATTTTTCAGTTTACTTTGATTAGGTTGAGTATTAATTAAAATGCTTTCCACACATTCTGTCAATGGTAACACTTAGAAAATTATACAAGTATCATGTCTAATTGTGAATAATGCCTTTTAGACCATTAAAGTGAGGCAAAAACACTATAAAAATGTACCATGGTAATTATATGCATTTGAATCCAGAAGTCCCAAGAGCATAAAATCCTCAAGTACTCAAAAGTCGAAAGGAACCATTAGCTACTAATCCAAGGACACCAGATCATTTGAGTTTTGTTATTTGTCACTCAGATGAAATTTGATCAGTTCTATTCATTCAAACATCCTCCAATGTCCATGTCTTGTTCAATGACCCATTTCAAATAATGATAATATGATAACTGAGCCTCATGACATTACTTAACAATAGCTATATTCTAGCTAACTTAAAGCTAGAATCCAGACTTCCATAAAAAACACCAAAAATATGTCTTCAAAACATTGGGAATCTATAGACAGGACTTAAGGGCTCCAAGATTATGTATTAAGAGTTGTTTCTTTCTCTAGCTATTTGTATTTATTTCAGACAGAGTATGGTTAAGTCCTCAACCAAAGTCAATCATGCCAGACAGTAATGCTCCTGTTCATTCATTACACCAGTTTCAGAGAGCACCTCTTAAAACTACTAAGTCTAGTAGTCCTTTCCTAGTTCAAACACACCTCATCAAGGTAGATCAAAGAAT
>NW_020954569.1:7950341-7956248 GCF_900497805.2 Vombatus ursinus | reverse complement strand
TTCCCAAATTACGGAATTAACATTTGTTCCAGGGACACCAAATGCTTGAAGATTTTCTCTTCTTTAGAATGACAATGGTCAAGGCCAGCTTATAAAGAGGCCGNTTCCCAAATTACGGAATTAACATTTGTTCCAGGGACACCAAATGCTTGAAGATTTTCTCTTTTTAGAATGACAATGGTCAAGGCCAGCTTATAAAGAGGTCAAATAGATTTATCCTTTTGTGGTGTTATTGGTAGGAGGTAAGATAACGTGAAAAATGATAGGCTTTTCAATTTTTATCACTTCATTTTTTGGAAACTTTTTTTTTCACTTAGCAAGTCAAATACCAGAAAATATTTAATGTTCAGTTCCCTGGGGGGTGGGGAGGGGATTTCACAAAACATGTTTAAGCTTAATATGCATTTTTTTCCTCCATCATTTTATTTAGATTAGAACATCATCAAAATAATAAATTCATCCCTGAAGATAAAGTTTGTCATTTTCTGAGGTATAAATGCTCACACTGAAAATTTAACAATGAGATTTCATGATGTAATTTGAGCTGACTCCAGAACAACTCTGAATTTTGACCTCTAAGAAACCATGATTGACATTTAACCCTTTAAAGAGCATCATGCCATAAATCCTTATCCTGGTTAATAACTTATAGATGAATTTATTCTTAATATCATTTATTTAATCATTATAATTTCACATAATTTAAATTATTAAATTACATCCCCAAATTCATATTGTAGTTTCAAACTATTGAAGTTTAATATGTAACTTTATTCATAGCATTTTATTTGAGCCTCTCAACAATTATGTATGAGATAAATACTGTAGATATTAATATTCCTATTTCACAGATGAGGATATTAAATGTCAGATGGGTTTAATGACTTGACCATTGTCACACAGCTGGTAACTATGAGCAGCAGAACTGGATCTGAGTGATCCCTGACTACTAGTCTTTATTTCAATTAATGTTTAAAACAGAATATTAATTTTTAAAATATTGCAAACATCCTAGAAAGATCAGTTGCAACATCAACATTTTAAAGCATTTTAATTTATGTATTTTAAAAATTATTGTCTTATTAAACTATAGGTTTGAAATTGTCCCCCTGCCATCCATGCCCTCCCTCACCCATTGAGAAGACAAGCAATATGTCAATATTGCAATTGAATTGAATTGAAATAATGCAAAAAATATTTCTGTATTAGCCACTTAAAAAGAAAACAAGAAAAATGAAAAAAATGAAAAAAATATACTTCAATTTGAACACAGAGTTCACCAATTCTCTTTCTGGAGTTGGATAGCATTTTTCTTCATAAACTTTTGGAATTGATCAGAGTAGCTAAGTCTTTCATTACAATGTTGCTGTTGTTGTGCACTATGGTCTCCAGTTCTTTTCACTTCACTTTGCATCAGTTCATATAGGTCTAGACATATTTTTTCTTTTTTTAATGAAACTACTGTTATCGTCATTTCTTATAACAATAATACCCCATCGCAATCATATGTCACAATGTGTTTATTCATTCTCCTATTCTTGAGCAACCCCTTGATGTTTAATTCTTTGCCACCACAAAAAGAGTTGCTATAATTTTTTTTCTATATAAAGGTCCTTTTCTCCTTTAAAAAAATCTCTTTGGGATACAGACTTATGAGGGACATTGCTAGGTCAAAGGGTATGTACAGTTTTATAGCTCTTTAGGCATACTTCCAAATTGCTTTTCAAAATGGTTAGAAAAATTTATTATTCCACCAGAAGCTCATTAATATACCTATTTGTCCCTCATCCTTTCCAATATTTGTCATTTCTAATTGGTGTGTGGCACTTCAGAGTTGTTTTAATTTTCATTTATTTAAGCAATAGTGATTTAGTGCTCCCCCTCATAAAACTATAATTAGCTTTGGTTTTTTTTTTTCTTCTTCTGAAAACCACCTATTTATATCCTTGATCTTTTATCAATTGGTGGATAGCTTTTATTTATTTATTTTTTTATAAATTTAGTTCAGTTATATACATAGTATATACTTGAGAAATTAGGTCTTTATCAGAGATTTTTTTTCATATTTAAAAAATTTGCATCATTGTTTATGGTACCTTTTACCAAAATGTAGTTTCCATGACTATCTCCTTTTATTAGGTCTAATTTTGCTTTGTTTGAGATCATGGTTGCTATCCCTGCCTTTTTGACTTCAGCTGAAGTATATTAGGTTCTGCTCCAGCCCTTTATTTTAACTCTATGTATGCCTTTTTGTTTTAAGTGTGTCTCTTATAAGCAACATATTGTTGCATTTTGATTTGTAATACTGTTTGCTATCTGCTTCCATTTTATAGGTGAATTCATCCCATTCACATTCACAGTTATTATTAGGAATTGCGTATTTCTCTTCATCTCAATTTTTTTCCTGTTTCTTCTTCTGACTCTCTTTTTATCCTGCCCCTCCTCAAGTCTATTTTGCTTTTAACCACTGCCTCCTTTAATTCACTCTCCCTTTTTATCACCCCCCAATCTTTTCTCTTGTTACATTCCCATCTTGTTTCTCTATTGAGTAAGTTACATGCTTATGCATAACTGAGTGGATTATATACACATAATACATATGGGTATACACACAACACATATATGTATATGCATATATGTATGTATGCATATACTTGTATCTATCTATTTATCTTTATCTACATCTATCTCTATCTAAATATTTGTTCATTGAACTAATTCCAATGAAGGTGAGGTTTAAGTATTGCCCACCAAAACCCCCTCCTCCATTTTTTTCTTCATTGTAAAAGCTCTTCCTTGCTTGCCTCTTTTATGTGAAAACAATTTCCCCTTCCTACCTTTCTTCCCCTCTTCTCACAACACAACCTTTTTCTTATCACTTCATTTTTTTTAGATCTTTCCAACACAATCAATTCAAATCCATGCCCTCTGCCTATGTAAATTCCACTTAATTGGCCTAATAATGATAAAGTTCTTAGGAATAATATGTATCATTTTCCCATGTAGGAATGTAAACAGTTTAACTTTATTGAGTCCCTTATGATTACATTTTCATGTTTACCTTTTTATTCTTCTCTTGAATCTTGTGTTTGAATGTTAAATTTTCTATTCAACTCTGGTCTTTTCATCAGGAATGCTTTAAAGTTCTCTGTTTTCATTAAACATCCATTTATTCTCCTGAAAGATTACACTCAGTTTTGCTAGCTAGATGATTCTTGGTTGTAATCCTAACTCCTTTGCTTTATGAAATATCAAATTCCAAGTTCTCTGTTTCCTTAACATGAAAACCACTAAACTTTAATTGATCCTTAGTGTGACTTCATGATATTTGAATTGCTTCTTTCTGGCTGATTGAGGTACTTTCTCTTTCACCTGGAAGCTCTGGGATTCAGTTATTTTATCGCTTGGAGTTTTGATATTTGGGATCTTTTCAGGAGGTGATTGGTGTTTTATTTCAATGTCTATTTTATCCTATAGATCTTTGATATCAGGGCAGTTTTTCTTGAAAATTTCTTGAAATAAGACTCTAGGCTTTTTCTTTCATCAAGGCCAGTCCAATAATTCTTAATTTATCTCTCCTTGATCTATTTTCCAGGTCAGTTACTTTCCCAACGAAATACTTCACATTTTCTTCTATTTTTTTTTCTTCTTTTGATTTTTTATTGTTTTTTTTTTATTTCTCATCAATTCATTAGCTTTCACTTGTTTGGTTCTAATTTTTAAAGAATTATTTTCTTAAACAAGATTTTGTACCTCCCTTTTCATTTGACCAATTCTGCTTTTTGATGAGTTCTTCTCTTTAGTGGATTTTGTGGCTGTTTTGACATTAGAACAATTCTCTTTTTTAAGATGATATTTTCAACATTTTTCTTCCTCTTTTACTAAGCTGCTAATTATCTTTTCATAATTTTCTTTCATCACTCTGATTTTTTCCCAAAATGTTTCCATTACCACTCATCTCTTTCTTTAATTATTCCAGGAATTCTTTTGTATGGACCCCATTAACATTTTATTTTGAGGTTTTATTTGTAACTATTTTCACATTGTTGTCTTTCTCACAGTTTGTCTTTGTCTTCCCTGCCAACCAAAGTAGCTTTTTATGGTTACTTTTTTTGTTGTTTGCTCATTTTTTTTCTATACTATTTCTTGACTTTGAATTTTATGTTAAAGTTGGGCTTTGCTCACCTGGAGGTAGAAAACACTAACCCAAGCTACAGGCTTTTTCATATTGCTATTTTCAGAGCTATTTGTGGGAAATCTACAAGTTTTCAGTGCTTCCAAGTGGGTGTGATACAAAGAGAGGTGTGGTCACTGCTCTTCTGTTCTGTTTTCTGGTCTTTACACTGGAAAGGCCTCTGCTTCCCTGCAGCCCCAACTGTTAGTGATTCTTTTTGCTTTGGTAATGTGACCAGGGCTCCAGCTCCCTTGTGACAGCCCAGAAGTGCTCCTCTCCACCATGGAACTGAGATCCAGATATATAAATAAAGTTGCCAATAATCACCAAGTGTACCTAATACCAGGAAAGGATCATCTGTCATCTCTTCATATCGAGCTGTCCAACTTCCTTACCATCCCTGGGCTGGTCCCCTGAAACTGCTACTGTTGCAGCTATTGCTTCAAGCAGGCCTCCTTCTACCCAAGTGCTGCAGATTTCTCCTGCCAACCTCCTAAGTTTTCTTAGGTCAGAAAAGAAAAATTCTCACCCTGAAATTTTGTTGCCTCTGCCACTCCAAAATTTGATTTGAGTAGTTATATTAAAGTTGTTTAGAGGAGAATGTTGGCAGGGTTCTGCTGGGTGGCTGTTTCTAAGCTTCCATTTTGGCTCAGTCTCTACAACATAACATTTTTGACAATATGTATGAAACATATTTCAAAACTGCAGTGATATCTCCAACCACACTCAGTCAAAATCTCTCTAGAGTTGCAATTTGTTATTGTTTAGTCATTTTAGTTATGTATGAGTCTTCATGATCCCATTTGGGGTTTTCTTGGAAAAGATATTGGAGTGGTTTGCCATTTCCTTCTCCAGCTCATTTTATAGATAAGGAACTGAGGTAAACAGGGTTAAATGACTTGCCCAGGGTCATACAGTTAGTAAGTATCTGAGACCACATTTCGACACACAAAGATGAGTTTTTCTGACTCCAGGCCCAGCACTGTATCCACTGTACCAACTCCATGTAATAAAATGTAATAAATGAAAGTCAACCAAACATAACAAAGAAAAAAAAAGTTATCAAGTTCTTAATTTAAGAGCTATGCTTATGTTCATCAACTGACTTTTCACTTAATAATTTATAAAACAATTTCCTGATACAGAAACAAAATTATAATCAATCACTATATTGTCTCCAATGATAAATTTTCTACAGAAGTGTCCTTACTTCATCTGATGACATTCCGTACCATAACTATCCTTATAAGTTAATAATACCTCCACTTCAATTTTAGTCTAGACATCATTGCCAGAGTCACATACTTGGAAACTACCCATATTAAGAAGCAGTTCACTTAAAAACCCTCTCTTACTAGATGCAGTGACAGTATGTGGTACTTTGATCTCATGCCAGCTCTGCAAATTTCAAAGACAGATTATCAATTTTTGAAAGATGTAGTTATGACATACCCTATGGCTGGCATATTCTTGCTATACATTACTAGGTCCAGCTGAAGTGTCTCTCCACATCCTGGAAATGTTAATTATCCCCAACCTCTCTTGATTTAGGTGCTCTCAGTACCTTTACCAGTGAGTCTAAAGTAGCATTTTGCAGTTGTCAGACGGCATCATTTAATTTACCCCGTTCTACTTCTCTCTTTCTCCTTCTCCTAGTATAATCCTCTCTCACCCCTTAAGTTTATTCTCCAGATATGATTCCTTCATCTTCAACTCACCCTGTGCCTTCTATC
>NW_020954569.1:7949479-7950331 GCF_900497805.2 Vombatus ursinus | reverse complement strand
TTGGGTTAGGCTATTTTTTAAGGTGTTATTTTCTTCGGTATTTTTTTGGGTCTCCTTTAGCTAGCTGTTGACTTGTTTTACATTATTTTCTTGCATCACTCTCATTTCTCTTCTCAGTTTTTCCTCTACTTCTCTTACTTGCTTCTCAAAATCCCTTTTGAGCTCTTCTAAGGCCTGAGACTGATTCATATTTTTCTTGGAGGCTTTGGATGTTGTTTCTTTGACTTTGTTTTCTT
Organism: Vombatus ursinus; assembly: GCF_900497805.2. Classification (NCBI taxonomy): domain Eukaryota; kingdom Metazoa; phylum Chordata; class Mammalia; order Diprotodontia; family Vombatidae; genus Vombatus; species Vombatus ursinus. Next base: position 7,950,095 of record NW_020954569.1, on the reverse strand, counting down.
CTGGTTGTATGTTTTGATCTTTGTCACCAAAGTAAGATAATATAGTCTGACTCTTTTTGCACTGTTTGCTCATGATTCCAACCAATTACTTGAGTTTTAAACTCTTTGTTAAGGTAAGAATCTGTTTCCAATGTGGAGAATGTACTGTCCCAAGCTTCAGGGGTTTGTACAGCTGTTTTCAGAGATACTTCTAGGGACCTGAAGATTTTCAGTTCTTCCAAGGTTCTATGATAAGGAGCGAGGTGTTACCTCTCCACTGCCACAACAAGCTCCACCAGGCCAGCACTCCTCCTCACCCCAGGACTGCCCCTCAGAACTGTGACCCAGATCCAAGCACAGGCAAAGCAAGAGATTCCTGCCTCAGCACTGGCAAAGAGATCCTTGCAATCTCCCTCTAATCAGCCTCTCAATTCCCCCTGTCTGTGGGCCAGAAGCTCAGGAGGCAGCCACTGTCCAGGATCTGGCTTCTCTCTCCCACTGTAGTTACAGACTTTTCCCACTGACCTTCTAGGTTGTCATTGGTGTTTGTGGTTTGAGAGGTCTGGAAACCACCACAGTTGTCTGCAATTCATTTCTCTGAGGCCTGCTCCAGGTTCGTTGCAGCCTGCATGCCCAG
>NW_020954569.1:7944490-7949439 GCF_900497805.2 Vombatus ursinus | reverse complement strand
ACTGAACTGCGCTCCTCTCCCTGCCTGGCACGATATACCTTTCTGATCAGCCATCCACGTAGTCTTCGGCTGGAAATTTGTTTTACTCTGTCTTTCTGTGGGTTCTGCTGCTTTAGAATTTGTTTAGAGCCATTTTTTATAGGTATTTGGAGGGGTTTGAGGGAGAGCTCAATCAAGTCACTGCTTTACCTTCACCATCTTAAAACAGAACATTTTTAATGAAATGATGATGGGTAAAATAAAGTCCCTATGTTAGGTGACTTCTTTGACATTGTCTGTAGGAAAAGGGTGAGCAGCACAGCATGTTAGTGTGAACAAGAAAATATCACAATATTTTGGGAAAAAGACATTAAAACTATTTTAAAACTGTTTTTTCCAGAATTTATATCATAGAGATAGGAAGAATGGAACTTTGTATAAGGTTATGAAAGAGTGTTCTCTAAAATGACTACAAGAAAACAGTGCGTCAATGAAGATTCATGGTAGAATTCAACAACTCCACTCAATTTTCTTGTTTTCTCTCTCTTGTTTTTACTCTGTATTTCTGATCTGGCCAATTTGATGATGGTGATGAAGTGAAGAGAGAAAAAGAAACAAAAACAATATCAAATGTAAGTTTTGTTAATTTTTTAAATTTTTGATTAATTAATTTATTTTAGTTTTCAATATTCACTTCCACAATATCTTGAGATCCAAATTTTATCACAATCACTCTCCCTCCACCCCAAGATGGCACGCATTCTGAATACCCATTCCCCTGATCTGCCTTCCGTTCTATCACTCCCCACCTCTCTTATCCCCTCCCCTTTCTATTTTCCTGTAGGGAAAGTAAAGATTTCTATACTCCATTGCCTGTATATCTTATTTCCCAGTTGTATGAAAAAACAATTGTTGAATCTGTTTTTAAAACTTTGGGTTCCAAATTACCTCCTTTCCTCCCTGCCCACCCACCCTCATTGAGAAGACAAGCAACTCAATACAGGTTAAGCATGTGTAGTCATGCAAAACACTTCTATAGTACTCATGTTGTGAAAAACTAACTATATTTCCTTTCATCTTATACCACCCCTCCCATTTATTCTATTCTATCCTTTAACTCTGTCCATACTCAAAAGTGTTTACTTCTGATAACCCTCTACCTCAATTTGCACTTCCTTCTATCATTCTTCCCTCTTATCTTTTCCCCTATTTTTCTGTAGGGTAAGATAGATTTCCATACCCAATTGAGTGTGTATGTTATTACCTTCTTAAGCCAAATCCAATGAGAGTAAGATTCATTCATTCCCTTTCACTTCCCATCTCCCCCCCTCCATGGTAAAAGCTTTTTCTTCCCTCTTTCATGTGAGATAATTTAGGCCATTACCTCTCCCTTTCTCCTTCTCCTTATACAATCCTCTCTCACCCTTTAATTTTATTTTATACATATCATCCCTTCATATTCAACTCACCCTCTGCCCTCTGTCTATATATATATTCCCTCCTACTACCCAAATGCTAAGAAACATCTCATGAGTTACAAATATCATCTTTCCATGTAAGAATGTAAATAATTCAATTTTAATAAGTCCCTTATGATTTCTCTTTCTTGTTTATCATTTCATACTCCTCTTGAGTCTTGTATTTGAAAGTCAATTTTTTTTTTATTCAGCTCTGGTGTTTTCATCAAGAATGCTTGAAATCCCTCTATTTCATGAATATCCATTTTTTCCCTGGAAGGATTATACTCAGTTTTGTTGAGTAGGTGATTCTTGGTTGTAATCCTAGTTCCTTTGACCTCTGGAATATCATATTCCAAGTCCTCTGATTCCTTAATGTAGAAGCTGCTAAATCCTATGGTATTCTGATTGTGTTTCCACAATACTTAAATTATTTCTTTCTGGCTGCTTGCAATATTTTCTCCTTGACTTGGGAACTCTGGAATTTGGCTATAATATTCCTAGAAGTTTTGCTTTGGGGATCTCTTTCAGGAGATGATCAGTGGATTATTTCAATTTTTGTTTTACTCTCTGATTCAAGAATATCAGAACTTTTTTCTGTGATAATTTCTTGAAAAAATGATGTATAGGCTTTTTTTTTTTGATCATGGTTTTCAGTTAGTCCAATAATTTTAAAGTAATCTCTCCTCTATCTATTTTCCAGGTCAGTTGTTTTTTCAAGTAAGATATTTCACATTGTCTTCTATTTTTTTTTTCATTCATTTAGTTTTGTTTTATAATATCTTGATTTCTCATAAAGTCATTAGCTTCCATTTGCTCCATTCTCATTTTAAGGACTCATTTTCTTCAGTGAGCTTTTGGACTTCCTTTTCCATTTGACCAATTCTGCTTCTTCTTCTTAAGGCATTCTACTCCTCATTGGATTTTTTAGACCTCTTTTGCCATTTGGGCTAGTCTATTTTTAAGGTGTTATTTTCTTCAGTATTTTTTTGGGTCTCCTTTATCAAGCTGTTGACTTGTTTTTTATGATTTTCTTGCATCATTCTCATTTCTCTTCCCAATTTGTCCTCTACTTTTCTTACTTGCTTCTCAAACTCCTTTTTGAGCTCTTCCGTGGCCTGGAACTAACTCATACTTTTTTCTTGGATGCTTTGGATGTAGGAGCTTTGACTTTGTTGTCTTCTTCTGGTTGTATGTTTTGATCTTCTTTGTCACCAAAGTGAGATTCTATGGTCTGACTTTGTTGTGCTGTTTACTCATGCTCCCAACCAATTACTTGACTATTAAACTGTTTATTAAGGTAGGGGTCTGCTTCCAGGTTGGAGAATGTACTATCTCAAGTTTCAGAGGTTTTGTGCAAGTCTTTTCAGAGATACTTCTAGTGAGCTGTAAATTTTCACTCTTCCAAGGTGGTATGATCTAAGGCAAGGTGTTTACTCCTTTCCTGGCCTGTGCTCTGGTCTATGAATGACCACAAGCACTCTTTTCTGCCTTGGAACTGCAAAAGGAACTCTCTCTCCATCACCACCACAAGGTCCACAAGCTCAGTTTTGCTGAGTAGGTGATTCTTGCTTGTAATCCTAGTTCCTTTGACCTCTGAGATAATGTATGTGTTCCTCCTCATCCCAGGACTGCCTCCCAGGTCTGTGACTCAGATCCAAGCACAGGCAAAACAAAAGAATCCTGCTTCAGCACCAGAAAAGAGATCCCTGCAATTCCCTTCTGATCAACCACTCTATTCCCCCTCAGTCTATGGGTCAAGAGCTCCAGAAGCAGCCACTACCCCAGGGATGCATCAGGACTAGGGCCAGACCAAGCACCTCTCTTACCAAGGTCCAACAGACTTTTCCTACTGACCTTCTAAGTTGTTTTTGACATTTATGGGTTAAGAAGTCTGGAAACCACCACAGCTCTCTGTGCTTTAGTTCCCTGAGGCCTGCTCTAGGGTTGCTTGGCCAGTCTTTGCTTGCCTGGCCCATGCTGAACTGTGCTCCTCTCCCAGCCCAGTGCAACAGACATTTCCAATAAAACATCCAAGTTGTCTTGGGCTGCAAATTTGTTTCATTCTGTCTTTTTGTGAGTTCTGATACTCTAAAATTTTTAGAGCCATTTTTTACAACTATTTGGAGGGATTTGGGAAGAGTTCAAGTCACTAGTTTTACTCTGCCCTCTTGGCTCTGTCCCCTGCAGGTTTTGTTTAAATATGTACTTTTCTTTCTACAACATGCCAAATACAACTTTTAGGGATTGTTTTGGGGAGATAGATGTGATATTACATTAGAAACTTTTAATAAATTTTATTTTGTTTTGTTTTAAATAACATGAAGAGAGGTCATTCTCTGAGTAGTTGAGGACAAAGTAGTTTTTGTTGGGGAGTGATGTACATGATAATTATTAGCATTTCCTTTTCATGTCATTCCAAGCATCATATGGGAATTCCTTAATCATATTCATATTTCTTTTGCCAAAGGCAATCTTGACAATTGCTACATTAATAGAAAAACCCAGGATTGAAAGTCTACTATGATAATCTTATGAAGATTAATTAACTTTCAAAAGCACTTTCAGCTTTAAGTACAGTATTTTGGTCAGAATACTCTTCAAGCTGAAAATGTAATGGGACTCCTTCATGAGGAGGGCTGTTATATTTTGGGCCTAGGCTTCCCTCCTCTTACAGGAAGCAAGAGGAAGTAAGCATATCTAATTCCACTTGTATAAACAATCTTTAGGGTAGATAGAGTTTCCTCACTGGGGATGTGCTAAAAGAGGTCTGTTCCTCACTTTAACTATTTTGAATTTAACTCTTTTAGATAGAAATATTTTGCTTGAGATGTAATTTGGAAAACAGTGTGTTAGTTTGAAATGAAGAACGTAAGTACTTAGATCACAACTACTATTTATAGGTGAAATATGGTCCTCAATTGAGAAAGATAAATACATAAGGACAGAGATAAATTTAACTAGTAAATTATCTATATGGACCCTACAGAGATATCAGGTCTTTGTAGGGTCTGTATAGATAATTTATTAGTTAAGTTTATCTCTTATCTGTTTTGAAGTATTGGAGTGTACACTCAGAAGAACTTAGTTCAAATACACTATTGAAACTTTATTTTTTAAATGAATATCTCTTCATTTCAGTTTCCTCTGCTTTGAGCATTCTTGTTCTATCTATAGCTGAATTTGCCAATTTTAAAATAAGTAGTGTATTCTAGGGACTTCTGAGGCCGAGATGGTAGAATAAGCAGGAAATCATCTTAACTCTCCCATATTCATCTCCAAACAACTATAAAATTGTGCCCCAAGGTCAAAGGAGATAGGATTACAGTCAAGAATCACCTACCCAACAAAATTTACTATAATCCTTCAGGGGAAAAATGGACATTCAGTGAAATAGAGGACTTTTAAGACTTCTTGATAAAAAGACCAAAGCTGAATAGAAAATTTGACTTTCAAATACAAGACACAAGAGAATCATGAAGAGGTAACCAGGAAAGAAAAATCATAATGGAA
>NW_020954569.1:7930416-7944361 GCF_900497805.2 Vombatus ursinus | reverse complement strand
AGATAGATAGATAGATAGATAGATAGATGGCACAGGGTGAGTTGAAGATAAAGGGGTGATTTCTGGAGAATAAAATTAAGGGGTGAGAGAGGATTATACATGGAGAAGGAGAAAGACAGAGGTAGAATGGAGTAAATTATCTCACATAAAACAGACAAGAAAAGGCTTTTACAGTGGATGGCAAATGGGGAAGGTGAGAAGGAGTGAGTGACTCTTATTCTCATTGGTCTTGGCTTAAGGAAGGTATATCATACACACTCAGTTGTGTATGTAAAGCTATCTTACTCTACAGAAAAATAGGAGGGAAGGGGATAAGAGAGCAGGAGGATGATAAAGGAGAGGGCAGATTGGGGGAGGAGGTAATCAGAAGCAAACACTTCTGAGGAGGGACAGGGTCAAAAGAAAGAACAGAATAAACAGGGGGTGGGATAGGATGAAGGGAAATACAGTTAGTTTTCTACATCATGACTATTATAGAAGTGTTTTGCATGACTACACATGTATAACCTGTATCAAGTTGCTCACCTTCTCAATAAGGGTGGGTGGGGAGGGAGGAAGGGAGAAAATTTGTAACCCAAAGTATTAAAAACAAATGTTAAAAATTGTTTGTACATGCAACTGAGAAATAAGATATACAGGTAATGGAGTTTAGAAATCTATCCTGCCCTACAGGAAAATAGAAAAGGAAAAGGATAAGGAAGGAGGGAGATAGAAGGGAGGGCAGACTAGAGGAAGGAGTATTTGAATAAATGTTATCTTAGGGTGGGAGGAAGGAAGAGATGGGGAGAAAATTTAAAACTCAAAAACTTATGGAAGTGAATGTTAAAACTAAAAATAAATTTAAAAAATAATATGATGCCCCATAATGAATCCTGGAACAACAAAATTAGAAAAAAAAAGGTGGAGTGAAAAAGATTCTTAACTTGACAGGTTATCAGGAAAGATCTGTCACACTCAGAGAAAAGGGGAACACAGTTTATGACAGAAATATCCCAGCAAGCCAGCAGCAAACCGCACTTCAGCAAGCCAGTGAGAGGTACTGAGACTCACTATAGGGAGAAAAGGGAAACACCAACACCAGAAACTCCCCCTCCCCCTAATGTACCTGAGCATCTCCAGACTATGGGCAAATGCAAACCCTGGGACTCCCCCCACCTCCACCAAATACCTCAGCATAGCCAGGTGAATAGGTAGATGCCAGCACTGGGACCTCTCACATGCCTCAGTGTAGCTCTAGGAAAAAAAGCATTTGCTTGTACTGGTATCCCTTATGGAGGCAGACAGTAATTCAGGGACCTCCCACAGGCCTCAGCATATGAGCAGATTCCAGCACTTGAAACCTCCTTCCTCTACCTCAGGTGCCTTGGCTCAGCACCACCTAAACTGCCAGACCCCTTATATCTTCAGTGCTGCACCAGACATGAGGGTCCCCACTGTGGCTCAGGAGAACATCAGTGCAGCAACAGGTAAACAGCCCAGGCCTGTAGCCATTGGCAAAAAAAAAAAGTTAGGAGCAGTGCCCTTTCCACCCCAGGAACAGAGATCAAACTTAAAAGTGAAGGAAGTGCCTATAAAAATGATCAAAAAACAATAAAAAAATAGTTTGACCATAGAAAATTATGATGAAAGGAAAGATCAAGACACAAACTCAGAAAAGAACAACACTGTCAAAGCACCTATGGGCAAAGCACCAAAGAAAAATAGGAATTAGTCTCAAGTCCTAAAAGAAATCATGGAAGAGCTCAAAAAGAAGCTTAAAAATCAAATAAGAGAAGTAAAAGAAAAATTGGGAAAAGTAATGAGAATGATGTAAGGTAATCATGAAAAAAGAGTCAATAGCTTGGAAAAAGAAAACAACTCCTTAAAAAAATAAAATTGGTGAAATGGAAAAGGATGTACAAAATCAAGTAAGGAAAATAATTCCTTAAAAATTGAAATTAGGCAAGTGGAAGCTAATGACTTTATGAAACATCAAGAATCAATCACACAAAATCAAAAGAATAAAAAAAAGAAGAAAATGCAAATTATCTAGTTGGAAAAACAACTGACCTAGAAAGTGGGTCCGGGAGAGAGAATGTAAGAATCATTGGCCTCCCTGAATCCCAAAATCAAAAGAAAGACCTGGGCATCACACATCAAGAAATTATCAAAGAAAACTGCCCCAATATCCTCAAACCAGAATGCAAAACAGACACTGAAAGAATCTGCTGATCGCTTTTGGAAATACATCCCAAAATTAAAACTCCAAAGAACATTATAATTGATTTCCGTAACTACCAGGTCAAGGGAAAAAATTCTACAAGCAGCCAGAAAGAAACAATTCAAATATCAGGGAGCCATGATCAGGATTACACAGGACTTAGCAGCTGCAATATTAAAGGATCAGAGGTCATGGAACATAATATTCCAGAAAGCAAAGCTAGTACTACAACAAAATATCACCTGCTGGACAAAATTGAGCATAATTCTTCAAAGGAAAAAAAGTCATTCAATGAAATAGAAAGATTTTGAGTTTTCATAAGGAGAAAACTAGAGCTGAATTTTTTTTAATTTACAAACAAATCAAGACTTAAGGAGAAACATAAAAACATAAAATGGAAATAAAATAAAACAACATAAGAGATTAAATAGGGCTAAACTGTTTTGATCCCTACACAAGATCATGATAATTATAGTTCTTAAGAATTGTACCACTAATAGTGCAGTTAGAAGTATACATAGACAGAGGACACAAGTATAAGGTGAATGTGAGAGAAGGACATAAAAAAAATTAAGGGATGAGAAAGACAATTACACTAGAAGGAAGGGAAAGCTAGAATGGAGTAAATTATTTCACATGAAGAGGCCTGAAAGACCTGTTATAATGGAGGGAAAGATGGAAGGGTAGGTGGTGGTCATCTTTTGAACCTAACTAATCATAATTGGCTCAAAGAGGCAAAAATACAATCAGTTAAGTATAGAAATCTTTCTTACCCAACATGGAAGTAGAAAGGAAAGAAATTAAGGAGGTGGAGGGGACTGACAGATAGAGGGTAAATTGGTGGAGGTGGTGAGCAGAAGCAGAACACGGGTGAGGAGCAAAAGAGTGAAAGGAGAGAGAGGACAAACAGGAGGAAAAATAAAATGGAGGGAAACATACAGTTAGTAATCATAATTGTGAATGTGAATGGGATGAACTCTCCCATAAAACAGAAGCAGATGGCAGAGTAGAACAAAAACTAGAATCCTACAATGTGTTGTCTACAAGAAACACACTTGAAGCAGAGAGACATACACAGAACAAAGGGAAGGGGCTGGAGTAGAATCTATTATGGTTCAGCTGAAATTTAAAAAAAAGAGAAAAAGGGGTAGCAGTCATGATCTTAGACAAAGCAAAAGCAAAATGAGATCTAATTAAAAGAGATAAAGTAGGAAACTGCATCTTACTAAAAGACAATGAAGTAATATCAGTATAAAACATATATGCAACAAATAGTGAAGTATCAAATTATTAAAGGAAAAGTTAAATAAGTTACTGGAAGAAATAGAAAACAAAACTATACTAGTGGAGAATCTCAACTGTCACTTCTCAGAACTTGATAAATCCAACCAAAAATGTACAAGAAATAAACTAAGGAGGTGAATAGAATCTCAGAAAAATTAGATACAACAGAACTTTGGAGAAAAATTATTGGGAACAGAAAGGAATATGCTTTTTTTTCCCCTCAGCAGTACATGGCATCTACACAAAAAGTGACCATGAATTAATGCACAAAACCTCTAAATCAATTGTAGAAAGGCAGAAATATTAAATGTATCTTTTTCAGATAATAATGTAATAAGAATTACATTCAACAAAGGTCAGTGCAAAGGCAGATTAGAAATTAATTGGAAACTAAATAATCTAATCCTGAAGAATAAGTGGATCAAAGAACAAATAATAATAACTAAATAGAATGACAGCAATGAGACAACACTACACAATTTATGGGATGTAGCCAAAGTGGTACTTAGGCAGAAATGTAATTTCTCTAAATTCTTACATCAATAAAATACAGAAAGAGCAGTTCATTTGAATTGGGCATGTAACAAAAAAATATGAGTACCACATTGGAAATCCTGAAAACCTAAGCTGAGAACAATAAAATTGAAAGTAAGAAAATCATTGAGCTTATAAATAAAAGTAGAAACTGGTTTTATGAGAAAAAAAGATAGATTAATCATTGGTCAATTTGGTTTAAAAAAAAGAAAGAAGAAAAGCAAAGAACCATTATCACAATTGAAAAGGGTGAAATCATCACCAATGAAGAAGAAATTAAAGCAATCATTAGGAAAAAATAAGATGCCCAATTATATGCCAATAAATCTGACAATGTATGCAAAATTGATGAATATTTACAAGAATATAAATTACCCAAATTAATAGGTGAGGGAATAGAATGCTTAAATAATTCCATCTTAGAAAAATAAGTTGAACAAACCATTAATGAACTTCCTAAGAAAAAATCTCCATGGCAAGACAGATTCACAAATGAATTCTACCAAACCTTTAAAGAACACTTAATTCTAATACTATATAAACTATTTGGGAAAATAAATGAAGAAGGAGTCCTACCAAAATCCTTTAATGACACAAATATGGTGTTGATACCTAAACCAGGAAGAGCTAAAACATTGAGAGAAACTACAGAAAATGTTTCCTCATAATTATTGATGCGAACATTTTAAGTAAAATATTAGCAACAAGATCACAGCAATATATAAACTATGACCAGATCAAATTTATGGCAGGAATTCAGGGTTGGTTCAATATCAGGAAAACTCTCAGCATAGTTGACCATCTCAATAAAAAAAAAAAATCTGTTTATCTCAATAGATGCTGAAAAGCATTAGATAAAATATTGCACCCATTTCTAATAAAGATATTAGAGAGCCTAGGAATAAAGGAAGTGTTCCTTAAAAAGATATGTAATATTGATCTAAAACCATCAGTAAGCATTATCTATAAAGGTCATGAGCTAGAAATGTTCCCAGTAAGAGCAGAGTTGATGCAAGGTTATCCGTTATTGCCACTATTATTCAATATTGTTAATAGAAATGCTAACTATAGGAAAAAGAGAAAAAAAAAGAAATTGAAGGAACTAGAATAGGCCATGAGGAAACAAAGCCATTACTCTTTGTAGATGATATGATAGTATATTTACCAAACCTTAGAGAATCAACCTAAAAAAATAAAATTTGAAATAATTAACAATGTTAGCAAAGTTACAGGATATAACATAAAACCACATAAATCATTGGCATTTCTATATATGATTAACAAAGTATAGCAGCAAAAGATAGAGAAATTCCATTTAAAATAACTATAAACAATATATAACAATGTTTGGGAGTCTACTTGCCAAAATAAAACCCAAGAACTATATGAAGATAATTACAAAACACTTTTCACACTAATAAAATCAGATCTAAATAACTGGAAAAATATAAATTGCTATCAGTAAGCTGAACCAATATAATAAAAATAGCAATTCTACCAAAGTTAAGTTACTTATTTAGTGCCACACCAATGAAACTACCAAAATTATTTGATGGAGCTAGAAAAAAAAGTATGATAAAATTAATCTAGAAGAACAAAAGGTAAAGAATATCAAGGTAATTAATGGGAAAAGATGCAAAAGAAGGGGATTTAGCAATACCAGAACTCAAAGTATATTATGAAGCAGTAATCATCAATATTATCTTGTACTGGCTAAAAAACACATTGGTGGATCAGTGTAATAGATTAGGTACACAAGACACAGTAGCAAATTACTATAATAACCTAGTGTTTGATAAATCTAAAGACCCTGGCCTTTGATATAATAACTCACTATTGGACAAAAACTTCTGGGAAAAATGGAAAACAATAGGATACAAACTAGATATAGACCAACATCTCACACAGCATACCAAGAAAAGGTCAAAATGGGTACGTGATTTAGACCTAAAGGGTGATACCATAAGCAAATTAGAAGATCAAGGAATAATCTACCTGGCATATCTATGGAGAAAAGAAGAATTTATGACCAAACAAGAGATAGGGATAATTATAAAATGTTAAATAGATAATCTTGATTCTACTAAATTAAAAAAAAATTGTTTCTACAAACAAACCAATGCAACAAAGACTAGAAGGAAAGCAGAAAGCTGGGAAGCAGTCTTTACAACAATTGTCTCTGATAAAGGCCTCATTTCTCAAGTATATATAGAATTTAGTCAAATGTATAAGAATACAAGCCATTGACCAATTGATGAACAGTTGAGGGATATGAACAGACAGTTTTCAGATGAAGAAATCAAAGCTGTCTATAGGCACTTGAAGAAGTGCTCAAAATCACTTTTGAGTAAAGAAATGAGGATTAAAACAATTCTGAGGTACCACCTCACATGAAACACTAATTGGTTAATATGACAAAAAAGGGAAAATGACAAATGTTGGAGAGGGTGTGGGAAAATTGGGACACTAATGCATTGTTTTTGGAGTTGTAAACTGATTCAACCATTTGGTAGAACAACTTGGAAAGACAACCAAACTGTTCATACCCTTTGATCCAGCAATACCACTACTAGGTTTGTATCTCAAAGAAATCTTGAAAATAGGGAAAAGACCTAAATGCACGAATCTATTTATAATAACTCTTTTTGTGGTAACAAAAATTGGAAATTGAGGAAATGTCCATCAATTAAGGAATGGCTGAACAAGTTGTGGAATATTAATATGATGGGATAATATTGAGCAATAAGAAATGATGAGCAGACAAATTTCAGAAAAAAAAATCCTAGAAAGACTTGTATGAAAGGTTGCAAAGTGAAATGAGCAGAACCAGTAAAACATTGTATACAGTTACAGCAACATTGTGTTATAATAAATTATGAATGACTTAGCTCTTCTCAGCATTACAATGATCCAAGACCATTACAAAGGAATCATAATGGAAAATACCATCCACATCCAGAGAAAGAGCTACTGGACTCTGAAAGCAGATGAAAGTGTACTATTTTCACTTTCTTATTCTTTTTTGTGCTTTGTTTTCTTTTGATCTGTTTCTTCTCTCACAACTGTGACTAATAAGGAAATATGTTTTACATGATAGTACATGTATAACCTATATAAATTTACCTACCATTTTAGAAAAAGGGGAGGACAGGGAGGGAGGGAGAAAAAATGGATCTCAAAATTTTGTAAAAATGAATGCTGAAATTTTTATTTACATATAATTGGGAAATATAAAATACTATTATTTTAAATGATGAATTATATTAATAATGGGACTAATTCCCCTTCATTAATGACATTGATAAACACATTTTTGTGACACTTTATTAAACACCTCTCTAGGTTGACATAAATCCATTAAGTAATCAACATTTTATCTAGTCCAGCCATTTAGTCAATCCTAAATATACCTAACTATGATAACCCAAAAACACTTCTATCTTTCCTGCAAGAATATTCATTTTGTTTCCACTAGGTGATTTTCCGAAAACCATACAATAATATTTTCCTAGGAGTCAAGAAATTCCATGGGGGTGGGGGGGTAAGAAAAAAAATGGAAATAGTCTCAGTATGTCATTATTTACTCTTGATCAAACCATCCTCATTTTTAGATCACCTCTTTCTCTTCTAAATGCTCAAAGTCCATCCCTTTAATATTTTTTTTTCTAAACATTGAAAGGTATCTTGCATAGCAATAGCAATTTTCTCACCTAGCAATTCCATCCCCATTTATCCTTAGGTGTGTGTGTGTGTGTGTGTGTGTGTGTGTGTGTGTATGTGTGTAGATTGATGTGAACATACCCAAAGTATAGTGGAAACTTTTTTTTTCAATTCTATATAATCACAATTTAATACCAAGAATTCACAAGATTTCTTCATATGTGAAGAATTACACTAAAGCCTATAACTGTTATCAACATGTTTACTGCTCCTATCTAGGTACTATCCCTTTAAAATCTAAATATTATCTTGAGAGATGAATTAGAAATTATCTCTATGGATAGCTTAAAGTAGATCTTTAGCCTTTTCCTTGTTGATATTCCTTTTTTTCCTCTCTAAATTTCTATAAATAAGAAATGTTTTATACTTTCCTGCCAGGGGTATGAGAACTAGTTCCCATCAAATGAGATAATATTCATAAAACAACTAGCACAGTGCTGAACTAAGACTAAGAACTTAATGAATATCTCCCCAATTTATATGAGGAATAATAAATTTGCAAAGTCAGCCTTGCCATGAGTCAAATCTCCCTCGCCTGCAGGGGTGGGAACCTTCAGACTGAAGGCCACATGTGGCCCTGTAGGTCCTTGAGTGTGATCTTTTGACAGAGTCTAAGTTTAACAGAACAAATCCTTTTATTAAGGGAATTTATTCTGTGAGGTTTGGATTCATTCAAAGAGCCCTGCCTTAGTGTGTCCCTTCAAACAATTATAATTCTAACAGTTCCTGAAATTTAGATTTGGGAAGGATAGTAAGACATCATGCTTAGCCTCCTCCCTAATCTTTGCTTTAGAATTCTCAGGAATTAAGAAAACATCATTAATACATTTCAGAAAGAAGATTTATTCTTATATATAAGAATAAAGCATGGGATCAGTTAACGTAAGTATTCATTGAGCACCAGTGCCAGTCATTGTGCCAGTCATTGTGCTAGAATTTAGGATACAAACATAAAGGTAAAAGATTCTGTGCATCAAAGAATTTAAAATCTAGGAAGAAGAGATAGTGTGTGTATATAAAGGTATGTACAGTGGAGATACACAATAGATACCAAATAATTTGATGAGAGGGAAGCACTAGATGATGGGATATCAAGAATTGTTTCCTGTCAATGATATATGGTAATTTGGGAAAGTATATTCTTCTTATGGGGGATTATCAGCATAAACAAAGAATTGGGAGATGGAATTCCATGTGCGATGAACAGTAAGAAAGAAGAATTGTTTGGCTGGATGGTAGAGTGTATGTAAATGGTAGTAATGTGTAATGAAGCTTGTCTGTGTTGTTATATAAGGTTTTCATTAGTGCTTGCATGGGATGTATGGTTAACATAAGATTACTTAATGTCCTGTCACATGACATATTCTGCCTACTAGAATTATCTGGAAGAAATCATCTTTATCACATGCCTAAGCTGACTTATAAAATATACTTCAATAATCCTTCCCTCTTCCATGATCAATATTTGTTGTTCATGTGATATCTTTCATTCTTTAATGTGCTTGCAGCCTTATCACATAAGCACACATTTAAAGAGCATTTACTACTCAATGGTAGGGGAATAATGGGAGGTTGATCAAATTTCCAGTTTCTAAAAATAAACCCATTAGACCTAATAGAGTGGACAAAAATATGAAACTTGAATTAATAAATAGATAGGAATAGGATCTAGAGAAGAAATTTCATTGAAAACATTACTCTTGGTTTGGAAATTTTTCTCTATTGCTACCAGTAGACACCTTCTCTGCAACTTTTAGTCTTATTGATTTTCCTAGAGATGTTAAATCTTGAACCCAGATTTTCCTCTTTTAAAAACCAATTCTTCATTATTCCTTAATATTATCCCATAATATTGTTCCATAATAATTAAATGAAATAATAGAATAATGACAAAAAATAGATTCAATGGAGATCTTAGAATTTTGAAGAATTTGGGGTTCCCCTCTTAAACCACTAAAGATAATACAAAAGGAAATAAATTGAACCACAGAGTCAACATCTGGGATGTCTTAAAAGGAGATTACTGAATAATTTAAATGGTTGATATTTCTAAAATATCTGTTATTGACTTATTGATGAATTCCTATTATAGTTGCACAATGAGAAATAGCAAAATGTTTTATGAGAAAATGATGTGATCTATTTATTTGTTCAATGAACAAGCATCTTTGGGGTGTCAACTATTTCCAAAACCATGGAAAATACAAGGAGATAAATTAAATATGATTCTTGTCCTTAGGGAACTTATAATCTGGCAATGAAGATAAAACATGTAAATATATAAAATAATAAAAAAAAAGTATAAGAAAGGTAAATAAGGTACTTTTAGATTTCTTGGAAGACTAAGGAAGAACTATTTGAAGTTGGCTTTGATGGATGCTTAGAATTTTAACAGAGGGGTGTGTGTGTGTGTGTGTGTGTGTGTGTGTTTGGGGAGTAGGGGGACAAAGAAAAATAAATTTCAAATAAATTTCTAAATGTAGAACTAGAAAAACAAAGACTGCATTTGAGCAATAGCTCACCTTGACTATAAATAACAACAAATTTTATGACATCTTGGAATAGCTTCATTTTTATAAGAACACATCAAATCCTAGGAAATATAAATAAAAACAAATATTGATAAAAAATTGATCATCCATTTAATTGATTTTTGCAAAGTAGTTTTCTGGTTTTTTTTAAATCACAATGTTGAGAATTTAAAAACAAAACAACTGCACGAAAGGGGAAAAAATCAGTTTATTCTTGGTTTCACAATGTGGGATTGGGTAAATTACTTCATCCTCCTTGTTTCTCTTCCCCCCCCCCATATGTAAAATGGAGGAGTGAGTGAATCTCTACATATCTTCCATAATCTCTTATTTCTTGGTCTTTCTATGATACAAAGAAAGTGAAAAAGAAACAAAAAAAATGATTCTGTTTCAATTCACATCAAAAGGAAGATTTTTTTTAAATACTCTTGTCTCAAATGTTTACTGAGATAACATACTTTCTAATTACACATCCAGCCTTAAACTTCTGCTATTTTATTTTGCACTAAATTGATATATTGTGGGCACTTCAAATTGAAAATGTCTAAAATTGAATTTATGATCTCCCCTTTCAAATCTACCCATCCCTATAGTTTTTTATATTTCTTTTGGCTGTCCTACTATTGTAACAGACACTCAAATTCAAAAGTTTGAGATCGTGTGCTATCATGTAAAGAATATTTCTATATTAGTCAAAGTTGTGAAGGAAGAAACAGATTGAAAGAAAAAAATACAAAAAAATAATAAAATAATTTAAAAAATATGCTTTCATCTACATTCAGAATATATCAGTCCTTTATCTGGATGTGGATAATTTTTTTTTCTTGATTCCTTTATAGTTGTCTTGAATCACTGTGTTGTTAAAAAGAGCTGAGTCGTTCATAGTTGATTATCACACAATGTTGCTGATACTGCATTCAATGTTTACCTGGTTCTGATCATTTCACTTTGAATCAGTTCATGCAAGTTTTTCTAGATTTTTTTCTGAAATCTACCTGCTCATCATTTGTTTTTTATTGCACACTAGTATTCCATTACATTCATATTCATAGTTTTTTTTTCAGTCATTCCCCAATTGATAGGAATACTCTCAATTTCCAATATTTTGCCACCATGAAAAGGGCTGTTATAAATATTTTTGCACATACAGGTCTTTTTCCCTTTCTTATGATCTCTTTGGGATACAGACCTGGTAGTGGTATTGCTGGATCAAAGAGTATGCACAGTTTGGTTGCCCTTTGAGCATAGTTCCAAATTGCTCTACTGAATTGTTGGGTCAGTTCACAGCTCTACCAACAATGCACTAGTGTCCCAATTTTCCCACATCTTCTCCAACATTTATCATTTTCCTTTTTATGTCATATTAGCCAATTAGTGTTTTATGTTAGATATTACCTCAGAGTTGCTTTAATTTGAATTTTTTAATGAAAAGTGATTTAGAACACTTCTCCACACACCTATAGATGGCTTTGATTTCTTCACTTGAAAACTGCTTATTTATTTATTTTGACCATGTATCAATTGGGGATTGGCTTGTATTCTTGTGAATTTGACTAAACTTTCTATATATTTGAGAAATGAGACTTTTATCAGAGATATTTGCTGTAAAGACTGTTTCCCAGCTTTCTGCTTTCCCTCTAGTCTTTGTTGCACTGATTTTGTTTGTGTAAAACCTTTTTAATTTAGTAGAATCAACATTATCTATTTTACATTAAGTAATGATCCTTGTCTCTTGTTTGGTTATAAATTCTTCCCTTCTCCATAGATCTGACAGGTAGACTGTTCCTTCATCTTCTAATTTGTTTATGGTATCACCCATTTATGTCTAAATCATGTACCCATTTTGACCTTATCTTGGAATACAGTATGAGATGCTGCTATATGCCTAGTTTGTGCCATGTTGTTTTCCAGTTTTCCCAGAAGTTTTTTGTCCAATAGTGAGTTCTTATATCAAAGGCTAGGGCCTTTGGGTTTTTCAAACACTGGGTTATTATGATCATTTACTGCTGTGTCCTGTATACCTAATCTGTTACACTGATCCACCACTGCATTTCTTAGCCAGTACAGGATAGTTTTAATGATTACTGCTTTATAATATAGTTTGAGATCTGGTATTGCTAGACCACTTTTTTTTGTATTTTTTTCCTTAATTTTCTTAATATTCTTGACCTTTTGTTCTTCCAGACCAATTTTGTTGTTATTTTTTTTCTAGCTCTATAAAATATTTTCTGAGAGTTTGATTGGCATGGCACTGAATAAGTAAATTAATTTTGATAGAATTGTTTTTTATTATTATTATATTGGCTCAGCCTACTCACGAACAATTGATATTTTTGCAGTTGTCTAAATCTGACTTTGTAATTTGTAAGAGTTTTGTAATTGTGTTCATAAAGTTCCTGGATTTTTCTTGGCAAGTAGATTCCCAAGTATTTTATATTGCTTACAGTTATTTTGAATGAAATTTGTCTTTCTATATCTCATTTCTGGACTTTGTTGTTCATATACAGAAATGCTTATGATTTATGTGGGTTTATGTTATATCCTGCAAATTTGCTGAAGTTGTTAGTTATTTCAAGTAGTTTTTCAATTGATTTTATGGGGTTCTCAAAGAATACAATCATATTATCTGCAAAAAGTGATAGTTTTGTTTCCTCATAACTTAGTCTAATTCCTTTGATTTAGTTTTCTTCTCTTGCTGCTATAGCTAATATTTCTATTACAATATTGAATAATAGTGGTGATTATAGGCATCCTTGCTTCAATGCTGACTGTATTGGGAAGGCTTGTAGCTAATCTGTATTGCAGATAATGCTTGTTGATAGTTTTAGTTAGATACTGCTTATCATTTTAAGGAATGTGTCCTTTATTCTTATGCTCTGTAGTGTTTTTAAGAGGAATGAGTGCTGTATTTTGTCTAAAGGTTTTTCAGCATCTGTTGAGATAATCATGTGATTTTTATTGATTTTGTTATTGGAAAGGTCAAGAATGTTGATAGTTTCCTAATATTGAATCAACCCTGCATTCCTGGAATAAATCCCACTGGTTCGTGGTATATAATTCTTGTGATATATTGCTGTAATCTCCTTGCTTGCATTTTGTTCACAATTTTTGCATTATTATTCATTAGGGAAATTGTTCTAGAGTTTTCTTTCTCTGCTTTAGCTCTTCCTGGTTTAGATACCATCACCATATTTGTGTCATAAAAGGAGTTTGGTAGCACTCCTTTATCTGTCTATTTTTTTCCCCAAATAGTTTATATAGTATTGGAATTAATTGTTCTTCAAGTATTTGGTAGAATTCAATTGTGAATACATCGGGCCCTGAGGATTTTTCTTAGGAAGTTCATTCATGGCTTGTTCAATTTCTTTTTTCTGTGAGGGGGCAATTTAAGCATTCCATTTCCTGATATGTTAATCTAGGTAATTAATACTTTGATAGACATTCATTGATTTCACTGAGATTGTCAATTCATTAGAATATAATTGGGCAAAATTTTTCCTAATAATTACTTTAATTTCTTCCTCTTTGGTAGTGATTTCATCATTTTAATTTTTAATACTGGATATTTGGTTTTTTTCTGTTTTTTTTTTAAACCAAATTAACCAATGACTTATCTGTATTACTTTTTTCTATAAAACTAGCTCCTAGTTTTATTAGCTCAATATGTGATTTTTTT
>NW_020954569.1:7926403-7930390 GCF_900497805.2 Vombatus ursinus | reverse complement strand
CTTTCAATTTTATTAAGCTCAGCTTTGATTTTCAGGGTTTCCAATTTGGTGCTCAATTGAATATTTTTAATGTATTCTTCTAGCTTTTTTAATGATGCATAGCAAATTCAATTATTTGCTCTTTCTCTATTTTGTTATTGAAAGAATTTAGAGAAATAAATTTCCCCCTAAGTACTGCTTTGGCTACATCCCATACATTTTGGAATGTTTTCTCATTGTTGTCTTTCTCTTTAATGAAATTATTGTTTCTATGATTTGTTCTTTGACCTACTTATTCTTTAGGATTATATTATTAATTTCAATTAATTTTTAATTTGTCTTTCCATTGCCCTTTGTTGAATTTAATTTTTATTGCATTATGATCTGAAAAGGATAAATTTGATATTTTTGCCTTTGTTTTATTTAGAGGTTTTTGTGCTTTAATGCATGGTCAATTTTTGTGTAGAGGACATGTACTGCTGAGAAAAGGTTACATTTCTTTCTGTTCTCATTAAGTTTTCTCCAAAGGTCTGTTCACATCTAACTTTTCTAAGATCTTATTCACCTCCTTAGTTTATTTCTTGTTTATATTTAGGTTGGATTTATCAAGTTCTGAGAGGTGACAACAGTTGAGGTCCCCTACTAGTATAGTTTTGCTGTCTATTTCTTCCTATATCTCACTTGACTTCTCCTCTAAGAATTTGGATGCTGCTGAGAAATAGAATGGTGCATAAGTGGAATAGATTAGATGCAGAAGACATAGTAGATAACAACTATAGCAATCTACTGTTTGATAAGCCCAAAGACTTCAGCTTCTGGGATAAGAACTCACTATTTGACATAAACAGCTGGGAAAACTGGAAAATACTATGGCAGAAACTGGGAATAGATCAACATCTCATACCCTATACCAAGATAAAGTTGAAATGGGTACATGATTTAGACATAAAGCACGACACCATAAGGAAATGAGTTGAGCAAGCAACAGTTCACCTGTGTGATCTATGGGGAAAGGAAGAATTTGTGATGAAACAAGTCATAGAGAACAGTATGAAATGCAAAATGGATAATTTTGATTACATTAAATTAAAAAGATTTTGTACAAAGAAAATCAATGCAATAAGATTAGAAGGAAATCAGAAAACTGTGAAACAATTTTTACAGCCAGTGTTTTTGATAACAGGCCTCATTTCTTGAATATGTAGAGAGCAGAATTAAATGTATAAGAATACAAGTCATTCCCCAATTGATAAATAGTTAAAGGATATGAAAAGGCAGTTTTCAGATGAAGAAATTAAAGCTATCTATAGTCATGGGGGAAAATGTTCTAAATCACTATTGGTTAGAGAAATGCAAATTAAAAAAAAAAACCTCTGAGTTACCAAATCACAACTATCTGATTGGCTAATGTAACACAAAATAAAATATAAATGTTGGAGAGGATGTGTGAAAATTGTAGCACTATTGCATTGTTGGTGGAGTTGTGACCTGATCTAACCATTCTGGAGAGCAATTAGGAACTATGCCCAAAGGGCTACAAAACTATGCATACCCTTTGACCTTGCACTATCACTTTTAGGTCTGTATCCCAAAGAGATTATTAAAAAAAGGGAAAATGACCCACATATACAAAAATATTAATAGCAGCTTTGTTTATGGTGGCAAAGAATTGGAAAATTGAGGGGATGTCCATCAATTGGGGGTGTGACTGAACAAGCTTTGGTTTATGAATGTACTGGAATTCTATTTTGCTCTAAGAAAGGATAAGCAGGTGAACTTCAGGAAAATCTGGAAAGACTTACATGAACTGATACTGAATGCAGTGAGCAGAACCAGAACAACTATGTACACAGTAATAGCAACATTGTGTGATGATCAGCTATGACTGACTTAGCTTTTCTCAGCAATACAATGATCTAAGCCATTTCCAAAAGACTCATGATGGAAAATGCTATCCATATCCAGAGAAAGAATTATAGAGTCTGAATGTGGATTGAATCATACTGTTCTCACTTTTTTTTCTTTCTCATGATTTTCCCTATTTGTTCTTATTCTTCTTTCACAACATGACTAATGTGGAAATGTTTTTGACATGATTGTACATGTATGACCTATATTAGATTGCTTACTGTCTTGGGAAGGGTGAGAGGAAGGAAATAGTGAGAAAAATTTCAAAAATCTTACAAAACAAATGTTGGAAACTATCTTTTCATGTAATAGGAAAAAATACTATTTTTTTCAAACAAATTAATTAACTAATTTTTAGTTTTCAACAATCACTTCCATAAGCTTTTGAGTTTTAAATTTTCTCCCTCTCCCTGCCCATCTCCCTCTCGCAGACTGCATGCAATCTGATAAAAGCTCTACATATACATTCCTATTAAATATATTTTCACCTTAGTCATGTTGTAAACAAGAATTAGAACCAATAGGAGGAATCACAATAAAGAGGAAACAAAACAAAACAGAATAAAAAAGAGCAAATAGTGTGCTTTGATCTGCATTCAAACTCCATAGTTCTTTCTCTGGATGTGGATAGTGTTATCCATTATGTGACTTGGAGATGTCTTAGATCCTTGTATTGCAGAGAAGAGCTAAGTCTAATGAAGTTAGTCATTGCACAATGTGACTGTTACTCTGTACCATGTTCTCCTGGTTCTGCTCACTTCACTCAGTATCAGTCCATATGAGTCTTTCCAGGTGGAAAACAATACCATTAAGTTAAAAAAAAAGAATTTGAGGCTATACCACTTTGTGCATATGTTATGAGATTACTTCATTGTCTCTGGTACCTTTTAGCAAGATGTGTTTTTTTTTCCTTATGTCTTGTAATAAGGTCTATTTTTGCTTTTGCTTTGTCTAAAATCAGGATTGCTACCCTTGTTTTATTTTTTCTTAATTTCAACTGAACCATAATCAATTCTGCTCCAGTCCCTTGCCTTTGCTCTGTGTGTGTCTCTCTGTGTGTTTCATGTAAACAGCATACTGTAGGATTCTGGTTATTGTTCTACTTTGTTATCTACTTCTGTTTTATGGGAGAGTTCATCACATTCAGAGTTATGTTTACTAACAATGTATTTCGCTCCTGCTTATTTTTCCTCCTGTTTGTTCTCTCTTCTTTCACCCTTTCCTCCCTGGACAGTGTTTTGCTTCTGTCTACCACTTCCCATGGTCTATCTTCTATTAGTCTGGCAGCTTACTTGGTGCTGAGCTGGGGTCCTATTTGTGGTATCTGGAATGTGCTGGGGCCTGGTGGGATGTTTCTGTGTTTCCCTGGGACTACACTGAAGCCTATGCAATAGCTTGTGGTTGCCTGTTTGCTGGAGCAATGCTGAAGCACAGAGATGTCTGGCCACTGGTGGCTGTGTGTTCACTATGTGCCCATAGATTTGGGGTTCTGCTGAAGTCCATGGAAGTTGTCAGAGCTGGAGTCTGCCCATTCTCCCAGCTGTGTTGAGGTACATGGGTTGTCCTGGTGTTGGCATTTGTTTCTCCACCACACTAGGACTCTGGATTTCCAACTAATTTGCTGAGGTGGGACTTACTGCTGGTTTGCTGGAAAGCTTTCTGTCCTAGACTATGCTCCCCTTTTACCCATGAGAGACAGACATTTCCTCAAGAGCTGCTAAGTTTCGTGGGCTAAAAGATTGTTTCACTCCATTTTTTTTGCTAGTTCTGCTGTTCCACAATTTGTTTTAGGACACTACTTTATGGATGTTTGGAAGTGAATATGGGAGATTTATGGCAATTTATTGCTTATTCTGTCATCTTAGCTAGTTTTAGAAAGTCTATCTCATTTTTTTTTAAAATTTGTCTTATCATTTCCTATTTGACTGCAACCACCCAAGTTCATTTTCTTATCAAAGCTTTTTTTTGGAGCTATTATAATAGACTCCTAACTGCTTTTTTTTGCCACCAGTCTCTCTCCTGTCAAATTAATAATTCATATTGTAGGCATAGATAAGGTTTCCAGTAAATATGATGTATTATTATTATTATTATTTTCTC
>NW_020954569.1:7885969-7926358 GCF_900497805.2 Vombatus ursinus | reverse complement strand
CTCTCTCTCTCTCTCTCTCTCTCTCTCTCTCTCTCTCTCTCTCTCTCTCTCTCCAAGGTTAGATAGAAAGAATCTTGCTATATTGCTATTACTCCTTTGTATTCAGTGATCAACTAGTTATTCCAAAGATGGATAAATAACTGCTTTTTGTAATTGAATATAAGCAATAAGAAGTAATCTCACCTGCTGAGCATGCTGGAAACATCCTCAGTACAACTCCTATAGTGGACATGACAACAGGAATGATTAGGTCAGTCCCAAACCATATTTCAAATTCTATTCACTCAACCATGCAAGAAATGTTGTCAGCTGCCCTCCTGCTGATTGTGTAGCCCACTTTGTGGCTCTGGGAACAGTATAATTAAATCAATAGGATCATAATATAGATCTAGAATTTGAAAGGAATTCAGAGGCAATCTAGTCTAACTTTCTTATTTTACAGAAGGAATTAAAGCACAGGAAGTTTTGGTAACTTGTCCAAATTTATAGAGATAATATTTGAGATTTGTTATTTCAATCCTGGTCTGCTGATTCAAAAGCCAATCTCTTCCACTATATCACATTGCCTGTTACTTCTAAAAATGGTCACAACAATCAATTGCACTAGACTCCTGTTATATCCCACTCAACTACTCCCTGCAACAAAATGTTTATTTCTTATTACCACTCTACTATATGTGTTATCTCCTCTCAGTAGAATGTGTGTCTTGGAGGCAGGAACTGTTTTATTTATTTTTTGTCAGTCAATAAACCTCTCCGTATTATAAATTTATTTACAACATTAAAAAAAAATCTTTTGAGTTCCAAATCATCTCCCTCCCTCTCACCCCTCCCCCACCTATCGAGAAAGCAAGCACTGTGATATAAATTACATATGTGAAGTAATGCAAACATTTCCATATTAGCCATGTTGTAATAAGAACAACAGAAACAGCAATAATAAAGTAAGAAAGATAAAGTGAAAAAAAGTATGTTTCAATCTATACCCAGTATTCATTAGTTCTCCCTGGAGGTTCATAGCATTTTTCATTTTAGGTCCTTTGGAATTGTCTTGGATAATTGTATTGATTAGAATAACTAAGTCTTTCACTGCTGATGATTGTTACAATATGTTTCTATCGATGTACAATGTTCTGGTTCTGCTCACTTCACTTTGTATCAGTTCATGTAAGTCTTCCTAGGTTTTTCTGAAACCATCCCACTCATCATTTCTTAAAGAACAATACTATTACATCACAATCATATACCTCAACAATTATCTTTTTTGATTCATGTATTCCCAAAACCTATCCCAATAATTGACTCAGTTATATCTCATCTTCCTTCCCTTTAAATGTTCTATATTCTAGTAAAAGTAGACTACTAACCATACACAGGTTCTCTTATTTCAATGTGTTTTCTCCCACTAGTTTTCATATCATACCCCTGTCTCTTTCTGCTGTGATTCTATCCTTTAGCATGACAATAGATAGATAACATGTTGGCCTTGGAGTCAAGAAGGAGAAAAGAGGGAAGAAAGGAAGGAAAGAAGGAAGGAGGGAAGGATTTCTTAAGTGAAATAATTCTTAAGTAAATATTATGTTCCAGGTACTGTGCTAAGTGCTTTACAAATATTATCTCATTTAATCCTTTCAACAACCATGGGAGTTAGGTGCTATTATTATTTACATTTTACATTTGAGGAAACTGAAGCAGACAGAGGTTAAATTAATTGCTCAGGATCATACTGCTAGTAAATGACTAAGGTAAAATTTGAACTACATCTTTCTTACTCCAAGTCCAGGTCCATTCTACCATTTAACCAGTTAACATTTAAAATTCCATTTCAGTCAATAGTTACTTAACTCTTGGCAGATCACAAGCTCTGGGAAACTCAATTTTCTAATCAATCAAAAGGAAATCATATAACCTGCATCACAAGATTGTTGTGAGAATCAAATAAAGTAATACATAAAATGTTTTGTTCACCTGATACATGAATATCAGCCAACATTATTATTATTGAGTACCAATTAAGGAGATGCTTTCTGTACCAGGTATCTGTCCTTCCTTAAATGTTTCATGCACTTTATCCAAAACTCTTTTCTGTAAATATCATCTTTGTTTTATTAAAGCTAGTTGTATTTGTGTTTAATCAACAGTACTAGATTGTAAGCTTTAGGTATAGGGCTGAGTCCATAACCCCTACATATTGTAATTAACGTATGTGTTGTTGCCTCCTATTAGATTTTAAGCTCATGGAGGGAACTCACTGTTTTCAGTTTTGAATTTGCGTCCATTGTGTTTAACAAAGTGAACATTTATTAAATGTATATCTATTAATTCATTTTATTCATTCACTCATATTTGATGTATTAAATCGATTTCAGGGCTATTTATTAATACTAACGGTTACCACAGAAACCTGAAATTCATTGCTTCACCTTAACTAAATTCAGTAAACTTACAAAATCTTCAATTATTACTTTTTGGATCATGTAAAGAACAAATAGAACAGCTTGTTAAGGGTTTCAACAGGAAAAAGGATTGTCCAGTGGAAATCCATTAAGGTAGGGCATATTTTAGGAAGTCTTGTTCAGTAAATTACAGCTTCATTTCAGGCAGAATCCACTAAGCAGAAAATTAAATAACACTGGTCTTGGCCTTAAGATAAGACAAGTGAAGGAGCAGCAAATGATTTGCTTTCAACATCGTGTGGCCCAAGGCATGCTGGAGGTGAAAAGCCAAACTTAGCTATGGCAATTCTCTCTGCTGACTCTCTGTCGATAAAGTGGGCACATTTTCTCTGTCACTAAGTTTTTTTGTTACACAATTTATAGCTTCTACCAAAATTAATACTGCTAGAACATTTTCTTCCTCAAAGCCTGGTGAAGAGTAGTTAAGAGTTTACATATGAGAAAAAAATTGCTTTTTCTTTTATTGTGGACTAAAAAATGTATATAGCTACTATCTCCCTGGGCTTAAATGTCAAATGAAAGACCAAACAAGTGAGTTCAATATAACAGTAGTATCAAACTCAAATAGAAACGGGAGCCACTAATCCATATACACAAGAATTTCTGAGGACTGCATAGTAACCGTTTCAAAATGTAATTTTATCTGTATTTTGTTGCATCTTTACTTATTTTGTTACATATTTACGAATTACATTTTAATTTGGTTCCTCCACATTCCTGAGTGATGTGACCCCAATGAGGCTTCCAGGCCACCTATTTGACATTTCTAAAGTAGAGTACGTAAAAAATACTTGGTTACATGTCTCCATGCTCACTACACCATATC
Source organism: Vombatus ursinus (assembly GCF_900497805.2). Classification (NCBI taxonomy): domain Eukaryota; kingdom Metazoa; phylum Chordata; class Mammalia; order Diprotodontia; family Vombatidae; genus Vombatus; species Vombatus ursinus. The sequence goes on along the minus strand of NW_020954569.1, from coordinate 7,923,076 downwards.
CTTAACAATCCTAATGTATTAAAGGAAGGAGAAAGGACAAAGAGAGACCTGTTTCAATGACTGCAAATAATAAAATATTTAGAAACTCTACTTTTTTGTTCATGTTTATTGATTAAATTGCTTGTAAATGTGTGGAATGAAATAGAATGATTCATATAATCTTCATATAGTAGCAGATTTAGAAACAATTTATGCTTTAAAATCAATTTGTATCTGGATTATTTTTTTCTTATATGATTAAATCCTTTTAATTGCAATAGTTTGGAAATATGTAGTTATGTTTTCCAGGATCTGTACCATAATTAATTGCTAAACCTTTACATTTCTTGCATGACTACCTTAGAGAATTGTTACTATTAGTGCCTTTAAAAACAAAACAAAATAAAAAGCAAACAAAAACCTGGAGTAGTGATTCACAAAAACTTAACCAATGTTCTATAATGTATCAAACTTGAATGTGAAAATTATTTGAATAACCTTTAAAAAGGCAGACTTGTTTATAGAAGTGTTCCCAGAAGTTGTGTAGTCCACCTTCCAAGAAGATGCAGCCAACATTTAGATAGTACAGTTCTTATGACTCCATTCTACAATATTTCCAGTCCAATTTTTATATTTAGTGAGAATATTAAGAGTTGTTTCTTGGAAGTTTAAGAAGCTATTATTGTATCTTGCTGATAGATAGAATGCTGAAATCAGAAAAATCTTTCTTTAGGTATTTATTAGTGATGTAACTCTGGTATCATAATTTCATAAACTGAAGTTGGAAGGGACTTCAGATGTCATCTATTCCAAATTCCTCATTTTATAGATAAGGAAACTGAGTAATAACGTTAAGGTTTGGGAAATTACCAAAGCTCACACTGGTAGAAATGAGATTTAGATGTGAGGTTTAAACCTAGGTTCTCTGACTCCAGAGTCACTGCAGTGGGCTGGACAAGTCATTTAACAACCCTGACCTTTCATTTACCCATGTGTAAAACATTTTTTTTATAATGGCACCTAGCTCAACGTTTGTGGTTAGAGTCAGATAAGATAGACATATAGATAATGTGTATAAATGTGTGTATATGTATATACATATATGTGTGTATGTGTATATGCATATATGGGTATATCCATATATGTGTGTATGTGTATATATATATATGTATGTGTGTATGTACGTATGTGTATGTATACATATATATGCACACACACACAAACACACCATATGCATATACATATATTTGATTTTCCAGAACCAGTCTTTAAATTTCCAGTTTCTGAACTGGAAATTTACACCTCAAAAATAAAAATCAGAGACAGTTTTATTTTATTGATATCTGGATAGTTGAAGTCCCTTATTACTATTATCAGTACTATAACATTATATCTTTCCCCTGTGCCAGGTTTATGATCTAGTTCTTAAACTCCTGATTTGTCCTCTCTTTTCCCCCCCAGCTTCCTGTACTATGATCCTATGACAAAATCACTTCTGTTTCTTTTTTGCCATCCTTTGACCTACCCCCATAGTCTCTCTATCATCCTTCCAATCTCAGGTCCCTGGATTTCCTCATTTGAGAATATCATCTTAATATACCATGCTATCTCACCCCACCCACTTTTATCTATATCGTGTTTTGTTTTGTTTTGTTTTGTTTTTAAGATAAAGTAAACCTACCCGTAACCATGGTCCAGCTATTAGTTTTATCACATCAAGCCTCAGTGATACTTTTGAGGCTTTCATTTGGATCTCTATTTCCTCCTGTTTGCTGCCCAACCTTTGAATATTTCTGCATTGTTGAAATGGTAGATTTTACTACTGTGTCTTTTTAGATTTTTTTTTCACCTGTGAATTTCCAAGTGAGTCTAGTGTTAATTTTTATCTTTTGTATTTGTGACAACTCATGATAATATCTCATTCAGAGTACAGACAGATGCAGTTTTCTCCTTCACTCTTTTAGCTTAAAAACCTTTTTTGTCTAGATTTGATGGTCATCTTATAAATACATGTTTCCCACCAAACTTTACTAAGTGAAGTCCATCTCTGACCATGAATCATTCAGACTTAAGTAGTAAAGTGTGGTGAAGAAATTCAAACCCCATTTTCAGGTAACACTTTTTAAAACAGTAGCTCACTTTCACTGTTCTTTTCCTTCAATGGGTAGCAAGAAGGAAAACAAAACCTATTGTATTCATATAATCATTGGCAATAATATTTAGATTCCTTCTGCAATCATAATTTGTACATATGTGAATAACAAGAAGTGGGGTAGTTGTTATCTGTTCTGATAAGCCTTGGGAAGATTTTTTTTTGTCATGCCTTGGACATATATGCCAGGGAGAAAACAGACCTCCCTATTGTTTTTGTCAGGTTGAACAAATAACAATACAATAGTCATTCTTTCTTCTTCTCCTCATCTTGACTCCTTGGTGAACCAATTCAACTCCACATTGTCTCCTTTTCTTGAATTTCTAGGTCCCTTACCATATTGCTGATTATACTCAACCAAACCTCAGCCTTGGATCACTTCATCAATAGTTGCCTTACTGCCCACACAAGCTGCTGAAAAAAAAAGTGGAGAAAAATAACTCAATTGCTCTGACTAGGTCCATCACAAATTTATGTTGCATTACCTCAACTGAACCCGCATTGCTGCTAGGCAATCCTACTTTGCCTTCCTTATCAACTCACTGAACCATTTTCCACACTAGATCTTCCAAATTTCTCATGTCTCTCTAGTCCCCCCTCTCTTGGCAGAGAACAGGAAAAAAAAACAAGGTCAATCAGTGGACTCCCTCTTCTCTACTCTTCCTCATCTCCTATGGCAATGTCTTGCATCATCTGTTGCTCCTTCAACCATCTCACATGATGAAATGGCCTTACTTATTATCAAAGCCAATTCATCTACTTATTTATATGATCTAATTTCATCCTATCTCCTTTAACATATTTCTCCCTCTGCCATCCCAATTCTTTCACTTATTTTCAATCTCTTCCTGTCTACTGGCTTATTTTCTGCTGCCTATAAATATGCCCATGTCTCCCTTATCCTGAAAAAAAAAAATCTCACTTGATCCATCCCCACTATTATTCTATATCTCTTCTGCCTTTCGTACTTAAACTCTTCAAAAAGAAAGGATGGTTCCACAGTATCTCCTCTCACTCTTTTCCTAATACCTTACAATCTGCCTTTCAATTTTATTGTTCCACTCAAACTGCTCTCTTCAAAGTTACTAATGATATTTAATTGCTAAATCTAATGGGCATTTCTCAGTCTTCATCCTTCTTCACCTTATTTTGTTGATCACATTCTCCTGTTTGATAATCTCATATTTTTAGGTTTTGGGGACACCACTTACTTCTTGTTTTCCTCCTACCTATCCAACAGTTCCTTTTATGTCTCCTTTGTTAAATCCTCCTCCAGATTAGTCTGTCTAGAACTAGGTATTTCTCAAGGTTGTGCCCTGTGTCCTCTTCTTTTCTCCTTCTATACTACTTCATTTGGTGATCCCTCAGTTACCAATTACCATCTTCATGCTGATGTGTCTCAAATATATGTTTCTTGGCCCAATCTCTCTCCCCTCCAACCTCACATCTCCACCTGTCTTTCTGATATGTCAAACCGAATGTCTAGTAGACATCTTAAACTTAATATTTCCTCCAAAAGGAAGGGTCGGGAAGGGAGGATGAATCAATCTGATCATAAGATGTTCTGCCTGGTCATAAGCCTAGCACTGGACCACTCTGGTGTAGAAGATTGCCTGACATGGGACTTTCTAGAGGATATTGCTTGACTCTGTGTTTTCTCCATTGTCATGGGTCCTAGAGATCCCTTCTTGTGAGTCAGGCCAAATGTAAGACCATCCATTACATCTGTAAACCCACCCTTTAAATCTGATATAGAACAATTACAGTTTTAATTTATTTTTCATCACAGAAATATGTTTGGTACCTCATGTAACTTGTTATATTTTCACTGTATAAAAAAGAGATGCTTTGGCTATAAATGGCATTCTTGGCTATTAAAGGGCTCACAAGTATTACTTACTGGCCATTGCTAGTCTTTTTAATGAAGTTTTATGCTTAGAACATTGTGCCTCCATTTCTTTTCATCACAAAATTTTACTTTGACACTATCAGCACCATATTTGTTTCACAAAAGTGATTTGGTAGGACACCTTCTTTGCCTATTTTCCCAAATAGTTTATATAATATTTGGATCAGTTGTTCTTTAAATATTTCATATAATTCACTTATGAAACAATCTGGTCCTGATGTTTTTTTTTTCCCTTAGGCAGACCATTGATGGCTTGTTTAATTTCTTTTTCTTAGATAGGGTTATTTAAGTCTTCTCCTTCCTCTTCTGTTAATCTCAGAAATTTATATTTTTGTAAATATCCATCTATTTCATTTATACTCTTAGATTTATTGGCATATAATTGGACAAAAGAACTCCTAACAAATGTTTTAATTTCATTTTCATTGGTAGTGAATTCACCCTTTCAATTTTTGTTTTCTTTTTTAATCATTTTAAATTCTTTTTTAAATCAAATTAACCAACGGTTTATCTATTTTATTATTTTTTTATTCATAAAATCAACTCCTAGCTTTATTTATCAGTCCAATGCTTTTCTTTTTTTTTCTTTTTTTTTTTTTTACTTTTATTAATCTCTCTTTTTGTTCAGGAATTTCAATTTGCTGTTCAATTAAGGATTTTTAATTAGTTCTTTTTCTATTTTTTTAGTTGCATGCTCAATTCATTGATCTGCTAGTAAATATATTTTCACTAAATGGTACAGAATCCAAATTCTTAAAGGAAATGTTAAATGACTTACAGGAGGAAATACATAGCAAAACTATAATAGTAGGAGATCTCAATTTCCTGCTCTCAGAACTAGACTAATCTCACCCCCCCCCCAAAAAAGTAAGCCAACAAGAATGAAATTATGGAGATGAATAGAACTTTGGAAAAAATTAGATATGATAGAGCTCTGGAGAAAATTGAATGGGAATTGAAAAGACTATACCTTTTACTCAGTGGTATGTAACACTCACACAAAAATTGACCATATATTAGGGCATAAATGTCTTACAACCAGATTCAGAAAAGCAGAAATATTAAATGATTCTTTTTTTGTATCATCATGCAATAAAATTACATTCAATAAAATGCTGTGGAAATGATAAAATTACTTGGAAACTAATCTAATCCTAAAGAATGAGTGAGTCAAAGAACAAATTATAGTGACAATCAAATATTTTAGTTAAAGAGAATGATAACAATGAGAGAACAAACTAAAATTTATGAGATGTAGTTAAAGCAATACTTAGGGGGAAACTGATATATGTAAATGCTTATATCAATAAAATAGAGGAATAGCAATTAAGAAGTTCTTTCTTTCAGTGAATTTTTATACATCTTTTTCCACTTAGCCATTTTTAATTTTTGAGTTCTTCCCTTCATTACATTTTTGTGCCTCTTTTACTATTTGGTCTAATCTATTTTTAAGGTGTTGTTTTCTTCAGTATTTTGGGTGCATCCTTTAACAAGCTGTTGACTCTTTTTTCAATATATTCTTGCATCTTGCATTTCTTTTCCCAATTTTTTATCTTCCTCTCTTATTTGATTTTTTAAAATCATTTTTGAGCTCCTCCAAAGCATGAGGGCAATTCACATTTTTATTTGAGGTTTTGCATGAAGCTGCTTTCATTTTATTTTCTTCTTCTGAGTTTGTGTTATCATCTTCCCTGTCATCATAGTAACTTCCTACAGTAAGATTCTTTTTTATCCTTTTTGTTGTTTGCTCATTTTCCTAGCCTATTTCTTGATTTTTTTTTTTACTTTTAAAAGTAATGTTAAAGTTGGTCTGTGATCCTGGGGTAGTGATGGCACTGTCATAAGCTTCAGGTTTTTTTGTGCTGCTCTTTTTAGAGCTTATTATAGGGCTCTGTAAGTTTTCAGCTCTTTTAAGGTGTTATGATCTAAGGAAAGATGTGATCATTGTTATCCTCTCCTGTGCTCTTGTCAGGGAGAGATCAAAACATTCTTTTCCATCTTGGAACTGTGACCAAGGTCCCTTCTCCTACTAGTGCTTCTCCTTACCCTGGGACAGCCATCTGGAACACTGTTTGATCAGTGCAACATAGTCCTGTTTCAAATGCCAGCAAAGGATCCTTTATAATCTCCTTGTGAGCAGTTGTTTGACCTGCTCACCATCTGTTGATTGAGAGCTCTGGAAGTCGCTGGTATGGCTGATTCAGTCATCTCCAAAGTCTGCTGTTTGCTTGCCTGGGTGGGCCTGTGCTGTGCTGCACTTCACTCTCAACCCATGGAAACAGACCTTTCCTACAAACATGCTAAGTTGTCTTGGGCTAGTTATCTCTTCGCTCCAGGCATTCTCTCTGGCTTTCCCTCATTCCTAGAACACTCTCCCTCCTCTCTTCTGACTATGAACTCCTTGGATTCCTTTAATTTCCAACTAAAATACCACTTTCTATAGGAAACCTTCCCTAACCAATCTTAACTTTAGTACCTTCTTTTTGTTAACTTCCTTTGTATTCTGTGGATAGTTCGCTTTGCATATATTTGTTTGCTTGTTGTTTCCCCCATTGGATTGCAAGCTTTTTGAGGGCATGGACTGTCTTTTGCATCTTTTTGTATCCTCAGTGATTAGCACAGTGTCTGAAACATAGGAGGCCTTTAATAAGTATTCATTGATTGATTGATTTATAGCATTTTGTCTTCCATCATATTATTGAGAGAACATACAGCTTCTTCTTCCTCAATACATCCAATTGTCTGATCTTCAGAAAGAGGTTGAAATCTGTTTTTAAGTTCCAACTGTACAATTGTTCTTTTCCTTGTCTTTTTCCTGTGTGTGACACTCTTTCATTCCTCATCATCCTAAAAAGTCACCTTCCACTCGCTCCAACTTTAGATTCTATTTTTTTCCATTGAATAATAAACTTTTCTAAAATTATTTAATTGGAGAGAGGTTGTAATAATTATCAAAAAAATGAAGAAACAAATTTTTCAGAAAGGAAAAATATGATTTAAAGTAAGATTTCGCTTAGATATTTAATAATGAATATTGGTAATAGACTGTTTTATAAACCTTTGAAAGAATCTTTTATGTATATGCTTTTCTTAACTTCTATCTTTATCTAATTCTGAATCTATATATGGAACAAAAATGTATATGCAGAAGTACTTTATATATACTCATATATGTGTATATATGTATACACATATACATATGTAGTTATAGATACATATAGATATATCTCTTATATCTATAGCGATAGTTATAGATCTATAGTCATATATACAAAAAACTTAGAAACAAGTATTTTAACTTTTACTATCTAACTGCTAACTGCTAGCTATCTATTATACAATTCTGTGGGTATAATTGGCATAGGTTCTACTGGTAGTCTTTAGATTGTTTTGATAGTCTCTTAACCATTTTATTTAGAAAATTATTTCATTTTTTTCAATATAAAACCATGCTTCCCATAAAATAGGTAAGTGTTAAAATCTAAAGCCACGTTTGAAAATGTTGTTTTACCTTGTTTCATGGATATTGCAGGAAGTTAAAAACACCTATATTTTTGGGTTGGTTTGGCTTTCCAGTGAGGAAAAGTTTAGCTTTTACATTGATTGAATTATTTGGGTTCAGCTTCTCCACACTCCCATCAATCCCTTTCATTGTTACCTGATTACTTTTCATTAAAAAATTATGTTGTCCCAACACCAAAAAGTTTTGAACATGCCATAAATGAAAATTCAGTGCCACTTAGTAGTGTCTACATAAGGAGACATGACTCCTAATTGGAGGTGAGTCTGATCAGAGAGAAAAGCAGACAGTTATAGAGGGTGAAAAGGGGAAAAAAATAAACCATTTCACTTTGAAGGGCAAAGGGCAGTATCTTGAAGTCAAAGGCATGTGGGGATGAACAATTACCCCAACAAAGACCTTTATTTCTAGTGCCTGAACCCCAAGTGACTGCTAAGTGTGAGAATGTTCTCTCCTTAGTTGAACTAAGATTTTATATTCCTTCTAGGTGTGGACTCCCTAACTCTTACTTATCACACAAAAGACAATCAAGGAGAGATGTAATAAACATTACTTTAGGTAATATACTACACAAGAGTGGTAAAGAAACTAAATTGTACAAGATTAAGCTAATTATTTCTCTAAAGTATAGGGTAAGAATCTGTCCTTTTTCTGAATAGCAACTAATGAAAGTAGTATTTATTTTTAGATCATCAAAAGTGACTTACCCTTAAGTGCACAGATGTGATTATGATACATAGATGTAATTCCAAACCTCACATTTCTCACTGACATAAGAAATTTATGGTCATCTTCCTAATCCTCACAAAGATAAAACTCTAGTCTCCCTATGTCATAGAATAGGGTATTCTAGATTTATCTATAAATTCACACTACAGGTAGGTCTTCTGCTTCCTTTATTACATCTATAGTTTTATTTTTTAATCATTTTCTTGCTTAAAACTCAGGTATTCATCAGATTTAATCCAAATCTTTTATCTTGCATTCAAGGTCTTTATATTTGTATCTCACCTCATCACTTATAACCCCCTGAAGTACATTTCTTCTACTTTAAACCTGGTCAAATCCTTCAAAATACAACTTACAAGTCATATGTTCCATGAAGATGACTGTGCAACCTGAAGTGTTCTCTCCTTTCTCCAAAAGTTTATAATGACTACTGTTTGACCTGGATGTCTACAATTGTTTTTGTTGTTTCATTTATCCAAGCTTTGTCAAACTGTAAGTTCATCATTTTTAGGACTGCTGGATTCTATTGCAAACTCTTAGAAGGCAAAATCCTAATTCTTTTCTATTTCTTATAATACCCAGCATCAGGTTGGACAAATATCAGTGACTAATGTATACTTATTGAATTTACTTAAACATAATTGAGGGTATTTTAGTATCACAATGTAAGTGAAAAAGAATTTTTTGAATGATAATTAACCTGGAGTGATAATAAGAATTGACAGGTACAAATCTCTGACTGATACTCAAGAGAACAATCTTATTTGTTACCACTGCATAATTTTCTTTCACATAAAATTTTCTCTCAAAAATCTGACCTAACAGTTAGTGGGCTGGTTATATGCATAGATGGATATGTGTTATAGAATTTACTCCCTCTGTGGAAGGCATTAATGGCAAATTATTTTTATTTTACTGAATTTTTAAAAGCTAAAGTTCACATTTGTGAAGACACCATGAAAGGAAATGTAGACGCAAACTACATTATGCATTATGAATACCTGCAAGTAGGAAGGGTTAATGATTTAGAACTAGCTGTAATAGCAATGTAAGTGCCTTCATGAAGAAGGGGATTGCTCAGGGATGAAATCCCAAGAAATTAGAATTTCATGACAAATGTAAACATTTGACTTTAACAGTCTCACATAGTTATATTTTATTTATTAGCATCTAATTAGGTTATTCTGGATTCCTACATTTAAAAGAAATACAGATAAAATATTTGTTATGTTTCAGTACAGTCACCATATTAATAAACTCTTTAGTAACTTTATCAGTTGAAAGTACATTTCACTTCTAAAGTGGTAGTGAATCAGAGATCCTATGAGAATCCACTCAAATGAAGGTACATTTATAGAAAAAATTGTAAATTTGATCTGAACTTGTATTTCATATTTTTATGTCTAGCGGAACTGGCCCTTGGCAAAATTATGAAGTGTTTTTCTTTAACAGCATCTTTTCTACCCTTTCAGCATCTGTCACACCCTCTCTGCCCCTCCATCCTCCTACCTGCTGTGTCTTACCTTATCCTCTAATAGGTACTAGATGTTCTCAAGGTTTCTTTCTCCTTTATTTGATCAAAGACAAATATTTTCTTGTTCTACATTAAGTTGGAAATTATTTGATCATGATTTTTTCTGTGATTTCTAGGAGATATTAATATTTTGGCACAGGAAAATAGTTGAATTATAGGAATAGATTATATATTATGGTAGATTTCAGACATTTATCAAATCAGCAAAAGAAATGGTAGCAGGAAAGATAGAAATTTTTCCAGAGATCCTCAGTTTACACTATATTTTTGACTGCCTAATGTACAGGAATTTAGAGGTACTTTGCAAATGGCTATATAATAAAATTTCAAAATTAAAATTAGCAACTTTTTAAGGTCAGTATATTTTGTCATTGAAGAAGAAGAAGAAATGAAAAAAAAAGGCCATGGAATTCGTCATAATTCTCACAATTTCCCCTTTCCTTGTTTCTGTGGCATCTCTTCTCTCATTCCCCTTTACTGGCATATATCATGAGAAATTAGTAATTAAGAGTCATTTAATCACATATATAAAATCTTTATGCAAAGGCAGCCTCATTAGTTTCATACTGATTCAGCAAAATAGCAAAGGAACATGTTCAAGCATGTGTTATTTGATCTAGATATTTATGATTCTGTAATGTTTACCAGATCATAGGTTTATTTCTCTTCATAGACCTCTCTTTTCTGTGACCTGAAAAAACTGGATAAAATACTGCCTTACAAGCCTTACTTCCATAACCCAAGTATAGATAAAACAGAAGTTTCTGCCCCATGAGATCTCCATTCCATACAATAAAAATATATATGATCACCACATATTTCTATAAAGAAGCACAACATCATTTCCCTCCTAATATTCATTTATAATTTTCATTGTATTATTATGGAAGGAAATGACATTTTTATTCACTTTTAAAAATTAAGTAGTGTCTCTTGTTTTCTATCATATTCATTTCCAAATGTACCTTTCTGACCTATCCAGTGACCCTACCATTACAATAAAAATGAAGAAAAAGATTCATCAAAACCAACTAGCACATCAACCTTATCTGGCAGCATCTGCAATATTTCACATCTATAATCACCTGAAGGGAAGCACATTTCTTAATCTCTTCTCCAGGGAAAGATTGGTAGTTATAATTAAGTAAATATACACTTTATTTTATTATTCATTTGATTTACATAATTTTAGTTAATAAATATCTTGCTTTTCTAGTTTAGTTTCATTCACTTTGTATCAGTTCATATCTTTGCATTTTTTAAATTATCCTCATAGTCATCATTTATTTTGACACAATAATATTCCATAATATTCATATACTACAAATTCACAATTAATGGGAACCCACTTTATTTTCAGTACTTGCTACCTTAGAAGAAGTACTATGTGAATTTTGGCATATATGAAACTTTTCTGTCTTTGATCTTCCTGGCAGTGTGATCCCTAGGTCAAAGGATATAGCTATACTAGTCATTTTTCCCGACCAATTTTTTTTCTGAATGGTTGGACCAGAAATAACATCATTAACAAACAATTCCCTTAATTCTATTATTCCCTGCTTCTGAGATTAAAGTTCCTCTCACATTTTCTGTGCCTATGGGAACTGTTTCTTTTTCAAATGTGCCAATAGAAATTTCCTCTTTCATCCTTGATAAACATAATATCCTGTTATTTTAAGCAAATAGACCTTTAGCTTATTGCCTTTTCTTAGTTACTGATACTTTATTTCTGAAACAAATAGAACTGTGGCTAACTTGATTCATCAAAAAATGTTATCATTATATACTCAGGCATATGAGTTTTAAGCTGGATATGTATGGAGCCAGTGATTTACAAGTAAGTCTGAAATGAGCCAGACTGGGTGATTAATATTCCACATGAAAGGAATTTGTTGTTCTTGTTCATTCATTTTTTTCAGTCTTGTCTGACTCATTCCCCATTTGGGGTTTTCTTGGCAAAGATAGTAGATTGTTTTTCCATTTCCTTCTCCAGTTCATTTTACAGATGAGAAAGCAGAGGCAGACAGGGTTAAATCACATGCCCAGGGTCACACAGCTAGTAAATGTCTGAGGCCAGAATTGAACTCAGGAAAATGAGTTTTCCTGACTCCAGGGCTGGCACACTAGCAATTGCACCACCTAGGTGCCCATGGAAGTCATACTCCTCTCAATTGAGGAACTAGATCTATAGACATTTTTATAATGTTCTACTCTCATGAGAAAAAAAGACCCCTGTAACAGTCATTAATATATCACATATGTTGTTAGCCACTCCATATCTCAACCACCACCTCTACCACCACCACCACCAATACCATCTTCTGACAATGGGCTTCCCTTCAGCTAGGGGCAATACAATGATGCTGGATCCATGTGGTAGTCCCTTGTTGGCCATTTTTAGTAGCTATAGAAGACAAAATGAAGTTACTAATATAATCACATTAGCTCAGAGTCACAAGTTGGGGAAAAATATTTGGACAAGTTCTCTGTTCTGTGTGTATACATGTATGCCTCTTTGCATGTGTTTCTTACAAATATATACATTTGAACCAAAATCAGGATTGAGTCTGTGCTTAGGTTAAAGAAGAAAGTAAAGCTTATTACAATGATTATACTTGTACAATCATAGGGAAAAATTCAAAGAAAAGTAGAACTTTTGGAGCTGTCCTCAGTCTTTGAAGATATGAATACAACTGTTGGGTTTAGTCTGAATTCTCTCTTCTCAGGTATCAGCAAGGGCAAAATGATGTATCTTGATGTCTCTTCTGTAATGATTTAACTTTATTCAGTTTCACCTTTCTGCCCTTTCCCTTTATGCCTTTTTTGCCCACAACTTAATTCATCACTTCCAAAGTCAGGTCATGGCATCCTCTTGATGTTTCTTTTTTGGTTCTTGATTCATATAGTCCTTGCTCATTCCTCTTATTCTGTTGTTTTTTTTTTTTTACAGATTGTGTGTGTGTGTGTGTTTGTGTGTGTGCCTTTCTTTTCAAAACCTCCCAGGCATGCTTAAAAACTGCCTTCTTATTCAGACAACACTAGGGTTCAAGTTACTCTCACGGCCATTAGAAAGATTGTCCCTTTGAACTACAAATCCCAAGAAGCCAGTTAGGTCTAAAACAACAATTAAACATATATAATTTTTCTCAATGGTGATTGTGGGTATTCTTCTCTTAGAAGTCAACTTCTGAATGGTTAAGTGGAATAGTACTTAAGATGTCACTAAGAGGATAAAACTTGTGGTACTATTATAGAGCTCCAATGATCTTGTTATGTTATGAGATAGTCAATCTTTAGCTGAAACATCTCTTTGTGAATAATTTATGACTCAGAAGCCTTTAATTTCCAGTAATTTTAGTACAAAAATTCAGGCCTTTCTGAAATAACTTTTGCTAACAGCAAGATTTTAACAAAGAATTCAGCATTTTTTCATTCAATTAATTCCTGTTTTTTTTTTCCCTCCAAAAGAGAGGTGCTCAGGAGAGAGCAGAAATGATGCAGCTGAAAGTAGTTGCCCTGCAGCCTCTTTATGCCTTAGTCATACATTTTTATTCAATTGAATAAAGTAATGAATGCTCTAAAAGAATGTGTAAATGGATTGCAAAAAACCCTTCTTTTTATATGTATGTACATGCATTATTAATCATAGAGTAATAGCTTTGTCATTTTAGAGTTACAATGGGGACCAATTGCATTGCCCTCATGTCAATTTCTATTATGTCTTCAAAGATACATTCACATGCTCATGTATTTTTGTTCTGATTGTGTTATTTTCTATTTTCCCTAGTGTTATGTCTCTACCACAGAATTTGGCATAAGAGTGTATATGCTACATCTTTTACCACTTTCATATTTCCCTTCAGCACTCAGCATATTGTGACACTAAGCAAATACATCATGATTACTCTGCTGTATGTTGAAAATGATTTGAACTTATGTCTTCCTCACTCCACAACCAAGTCTTTGTTCACTGTACCACCTAACAAACCTTAAAATCATTACTGGACAGCAAACACCTAGCAAATGCCAACTATATGTAATGCACTATGCTGCGGGATAGGGAAGATAAAAAGTTAGATTTATAGTTACTGGTCTTCTGAGTTTTATAATTTAATCAAAGTTTAAGATAAAAACAAAGATAAGGAAAATTCACAAAATTACATCAGAAGTGCAGAAGAAAGTTGTGAAACAAAGTGGTATGTAAAATGGAGGTAGGGGAGGTTTTGTGGGAAGATTAGAGGTGGGACTTATTTATTTCTGTTTTGTTGCAGGAATTCTTTTTTTCTGTCAGTAGCCATTTTTGTCTGTTCAGATTCCTGAGTGCAACTGCAAGTATTAGTTTTGCTATTCTTTCTTTAGTTATAAAAAAATTTGCAATGGTGAAGAAAGTTAGAGGGGAAACCTGTAGTTTATAGCCACCACCTGCTAAGGCACTTGATTAAAATATAACTTTCAGTTCTTTTGTCTATATTTGCATGTTAATTTGTTGTAATAGGATCACTATCTATGAAGATTCTCCTTCCCTCTGCCATACATAAGGTTTAGGTTAGTTTTCTTTATTCTGAAATGTTAAAAAGTTGTGTTTGCAATGTGAATGACTAAAGATACTACTACCCAATCCCGACCTCTTTTTCATAAAGATTAATGGTAGATTTATGTTCACCTAAGGATGTAAAAAGATGCATATAGTTGAAGTTAGGGCCCTTCAGACTTGGCAGATATTCTAAGACTGGTATGCTATCATACCATGCCCTGATGACCCCAGATGTTTCACTACTGAGGGAAATAAGGTTATATCTACCCAAGCTAAGTTCTGTAGAATCTTTGTCTATAAGTAAACCTTCTTTTGTTAATTTTTGGATGACCTGCAAGTATCCCATGTCTTTCCAACACTGAATCTAAATTAACAGGAGACTTGTATAAATGGGACCTGTCCATTGTCCTTGTAAACAATGAATTGGCTTGCCTCAATGATCTGTCCTTAGTACAGGGGTTTGTAAACTTTTTTTGCATTATAGATCCCTTTGTAAGTCTATGTTTCTCTTCTTAGAATGTATTTAAATGTATAAAATAAAAGGAAATCAATTGTACTGAAATACAGACACAAACATATTTTTAAAAGAAAATAACAGACTCCAGATTAAGAAGTCCTAGCCTTGAGGTAAAGAGATAAATTTAAAGGTTATTGTAAGTATTTAGTGATAGGTAGAGTCAAAGATTATTCTAATGAAAATCAGTCCTCTAGAGAGAAGTTCATGAATATAGTAATTCAGATTACTGTTGCAATTGTATTATCTGAAATTCAGAGTTCCATAGGATATTCCAGGTAGAAGAGATCTTTTAAATGAACAACTTTATTTTACAGATAAATTTAAATGTCTTAAAACTGAAAAGATAAATTAAATTAAAATTTATCCATTGTAAGTTATGTCAAGGTATATATACACACAAATATATATACATACATATATGCATATACAGGTGAAAATATATTGGCATGATTTTTAGTAAAGTAATTTAATTCATTAAATAAAGGTTTTTTAAGTATAAAGCAATGGAGAGTTGAGAAATTTGAAGTTTTATGGCAAACTAGGAAATGATGAGTACAAACTGAAAGGAGATGGGATTCAAGAAAAAGAAATGAAGCTTCTAAATTGAAAAATTCAATTAAATATTTAATTGGGCATAAAAACATTTTAAAAAACCTTAGATACAAAAATTTATCCTATGGAAAGTATATTCAATGGGGAAATTTTCATGAAAGAATAGTGAAAACAAAACAGAAAAAGTATATTTAAGCAAAAGCGAAATAAAATGCACAAATAATAGGAACTTAGTGGACCACTAACAGAAAATTAAAAAAAAAAAAGTAAAGGTTTATAAAGATAAATTTAGAAAAACAGAAATAAACACAAAAGGATATGGATTAGAAAAAGATGTAGTTTTCTGGGGAGGGGGAACCTTAATTTCCAAGAGATTACTCTATGTTATTTCTCTGTCTTGAGATGGAAAGTGAAAGTTAATAGTAAACTATACTTAAAAGCAAAGAACATTTAATGCAAAGTGTAAATAGGCAACACAAATGGTGCTGTACCATTTAAATAAACTGGATAAGAATGTATTTAATTTTCAGAGCTTTGCTAGCTCTGTCCTAAAGTGTTTTCAATGAATTGATCAAAGTCATTTTAAGCCAGTAATTGCTATATCTCAAAACTCACAAAGACTAATGAATTGACTGAACCAGAGATATACCCCTGGAAATCTTTTAAAATGACCCATGACATGACATGTTTATTATTTTATAATAGTTATGGTTGTATCATATATACCATATATGATTGTACCAAACTGATATATCACACAAATATATGACTGTATTCTATCAATTTTCATTTATTTTTAGAATAGTAAAATGATTTAAAGAAAATAATGTTATCATTTAAAATAAGTTATTTGCCAACATATAAACAAAATAACTCTCTCTTAAATGTAGAAGTGAAGACAGAAGAGGCCGACCCCACCTCAAGTTGGTGAACAAATAAAAAGCTCTGAGAAGATGAGAGGAGCAGATAGTCTCCATCACGTCCTTATTCCCAATCTGCTGCTCTAGAGACTTTGAGAAGTTTTAGTTGAGATTAAGTTGAGATTAAGGATTCTCTCTTGGTTGAGCTATGTTACCTCACTTCTAGTGGGAGGGTTCCTTTATTCTATGTTTTCTGGTATATATTATTCTATGTATATGTTCTTTGGTTTCTGTTTTGCTACTGATTTTGGATAAAGGTGTTTCATTGCTATTTTCTATATGTATTCATTATGTAACTGGTATTAAGGGGAAAAGGACTCAAGCCTTGGAAATAGAACCTGAGATCTTTAATTTCCCCCAAAATAACAAACTAATCAAAAGTTAGATGGAGGTCTACACAAACTTAATCCCCTAGACAAATGTATTTGAGGGAGCAGATAGATATACTTCTAGCCAGGTACCCTCTCTCTCTCTCTCTCTGAGAAGAACAGAGTAGTGCCCTCCCACCTCTGCCTTCTGCTTCATCTCATAGCATGTCTGAAAGTTCCCTTGGAAAAGGGTAGGGGGAGAAGAGACTAGAGATGTCTATTTTGCAGACCATTGAGCTATACAATGACAGGCCTCTTGTCATAGGTGGGCCTCTCTACACATGTGAAGCTCAATCTCTTTGCATATCATTACACAGGAAAGCTAGGAGCAGAGTCAGAAGGGAAAGCATTTCAGATGGTGAGGGGTGCAATCAGAGAAAAATTGTTTAGAATCAAGAGATAGAATTTTTTGTTTGGGGAACAGCAAAGAGGCCAGTGATGAAAAAGTACATGGTGTGAGGGAGGCATTGTACAATGTAAGAAGACTGAAAAGGTGGGCAGGGGAAGGAGTTATGTAGGTCTTTGAATATGAAAATGAGTATTTTATATCCAATTTTGGAAGTGATAAGTAGACACTGGAATTGATTTAGTATAGGGGTGATACATTTGGATCTGTGTTTTCAGAAAATCACTTTGGCAGCTGAATGAAGGATGAAGTAGAGTGGAAAGAAATTTGTAGCAGTCAAACCAACCAGCAGACTGTTGTAATAGGCCAGTTAGGGGACAAGGGTTTGCACCAGGGTAGTGGCATTATCACCAAAATGTAAATTGGTATTACAAAGATTTTGCAAAGGTGAAATTAGCCGACCTTGGCAACATGTTGAATGGGGGTGGGGGTGAGAAGAGTTGAAGATGATTTTTAATTGATAAGCCTGAGAGACTGGGAGGATGGTGGTGTTCTTGGAAATAATAGGAATATTGGTAAGGAAGGATAGTTTGAGGTCTGTGGGGAAAAGTGTGTTCAGTTTGGGAAAGACTGAATTTAAGATGTGTACTAGAAATCCAGTTCATGATGTCTGAAAGGTAGTTGGATATGGAAGATTGAAAGTCATCAGAAAGTTTATGCCTGGATTAGTAAACTTGAGAATTATTAGAATAGAGATGACAATTAAAACCATAGGAGCTGAAAGTATCACCAAGTGAAGTAGCATAGAAGGAAAAAAGGGACTAGAATAGAGTCCTGTGAAACACTCATAATTAATGGTCATGATCTGAATGAGGATCTAGGAAAGGAGACTAAGAAGGAGCAGAATTATATGTAGGAAGAGAACTGGGAAAGAATGATATCCCAAAAACCTTGAGAGGAGATATCAAGAAGAGGGTGATTGATAGAATCAACAGCTTCAGAGTTCAAGAATGAAAATGGAGAAAAGCCCACTGGATTTGGCAATTAGGAGATTATTGGAAACTTTGTAGAGACTAGGTTTGGCACAATGATGAGGCCATAAACAAGATCATAGGGAGTTAATAAAATAGTGAGAAGAACAGAAATTGAGAGAACTATTGTAGAAAGGCTATGTAAGGAGTTGAGCCACAAAATACAGGGGAAAATAATTTTCAGGGATGGAAAGAAGTGTTTTTTTTTCAGGATGGAAGAGATGTGGGTGTGTTTATAGCCAGTAGAGAAAGAGCCAGTAGAAAGGGAGAGATCAAAGATGAAAGAGAGATTGAAAATGACAGAGGGGACAAACTTTTGGCAAAGATGGTATGTAATGGGATCACTTGTGCAGTTAGAGAAGTTGGTCTTGGGCATAACTGGGGACACCTTTTTGTGTGAAGTAGAGATGAAGGAGGAGATAGTGACAAAAGACATCTGATAAGAGATGAAGAAGAGAGCAGAATAAAACTTCCTGGTGTGAAGAAAGTAATATTTGGTATTGAAGAGATGGAGAGCTAATAGACTATGATGAGATAAAGGGATTTTGGAGTTCTTGAAGATGGAGGTGGTACATTTGTTGGTGATGACAAAATCAAAGGTGTGACTGTCTTTGTGTGTGGCTAAGATAGGGTGAAATAATAGGTTATGGAAAGTGAATAGGTTGAGGAAATGAACTGTCAGGGTGTTTAAGAGAGTGTTTACATGCATTTTTTCAATTAATTTATTTTTAGCTTTCAGCATTCACTTACAAAAGATTTTGAGTATTAAATTTTCTCACCCTCTCACTTCTCCTCTCCCCAAGACAGTGTACAATCTGATATAGGCTCTACTTACATGTTCACATTAAGCATATTTTCCTATTAGTCATGATGTAAAGAACAATTAGAACTAATGGGAGCAACCACAAGAATGAAGCAATAAAACAAAACAACAAAGGAAAAGGAGAGCAAATAGTGTGCTTCCATCTGCATTCAGGATCCATATTTTTTTCTCTGGGTGTGGATAGCAATCTTCATCATGAATCTTTTGGAGTTGTCTTAGATTCTTATATTGCTATAAAGAGCCGAGCTTATTAAAGTCAGTCATCCATAATGTGGCTATTATTGTGTATAATGTTCTCTTGGTTCTGCTAATTTCACTCTGCATCAGTTCATGTAAGTCCTTCTAAGTTTTTTTGAAGTCTGCCTGCTCATCATTTCTTATAGCACAATAGTATTCCATTACATTCATATACCACAACTTGTTCAACCATTCCCCAACTTATGGGCATCCCCTCAATTTCCAATTCTTTGCCACTACAAAAAGTGCTGCTATAAATATTTTTGTACGTGTGAGTCCTTTTCCCATTTTTATGATCTCTTTGGGATACAGACCTAAAAGTAGTATTATTGGGTCGAAGGGTATGCACATTTTTATAGCCCTTAAGGCATGGTTCCAAAAGGCTCTCCAAAATGGCTGGATCATTTCACAACTCCTCCAATAATGTCTTAGTGTTCCAATTTTCACACATCTTCTCCAACATTTATTATTGTCCTTTTTTTGTTATGTTAGCCAATCTGTTAGGTGTGATGTCGTACCTCAGAGTCATTTTGATTTGCATTTCTCTGATCAATAGTGATTTAGAACTTTTTTTTTCATATGACTATAGATAGATTTAGTTTCTTCCTCTGAGAACTGCCTGTTCATATCCTTTGACCATTTATCAATTGGGGAAAAAACTTGCATTATTATAAATTTGACTCATTTCTCTATATATTTTGAAATGAAGCCTTTATCAGAGACACTGGTTATAAAAATTCTTTCCTAGTTTTCTGCTTCTTTCCTAATCTTGGATGCACTGCCTTTATTTGTGCAAAATCTTTTCAATTTAATGTAATCAAAATTATCCATTTTGCATTTCATAATGTTCTCTATCTCTGGTTTGGTCATAAATTCTTCCCTTCTCCATAAATCTGAAAGGTCAACTATTCTTTGCTCTTCTAGTTTGCTTATAGTATCAGTCTTTATATCTAAATTGTGTGCCCTTTTTTGACTTTATCTTGGTATAGGGTGTAAGATGATGGTCTATGCCCAGTTTCTGCCATACATTTTTCCAGTTTTCCCAGTAGTTTTTGCTAAATAGTGATTTCTTATCCCAAAGCTTGTTTACATATATGTTGAAGTGCCTTAATATGAGATGCAAGACTAAGGAAGGAGAGAAAGTTTATGAACCAGATACAACTCTCATTGAGGAAGAAATGACAATGTCTTTGAGATCTGTAGAAAATAGTTTCCAGGATTTTGAGTGGTTTGAATATGTGGAATATGTGGACCTCGAAGGAGGAAAGATTATTGTACACACCACATAATATTTGTTTTTGTGATAAAAGTAGAGGGAGAATTTGGAAGTGGCAATTGGGAACAAGGAGCATTAAAATCCTCCCTCTCCAACCAGTGAGCTAAGGGAAATGAGTAAAAGTGCAGCTAGTGTTGAAAAGGGTCACCAGGGAGGCTGTGTCATCAGTAATTGAGAGAAGATATCAGGGATGGAAGAGGAAGTGATTTAAGATGGAGTAAAGTTTGTTGCTTATGGAATACACATTGCAGAGGGAATAGTGGAAGGTGTGGGTGGCATTGTTTGGGACTTTGGGCTGGAAGGTTTGAGGGGGCTATGGGTAAGGAATTGAGTGGTAGGAGATAGGGAATTGGGAGTTTGGATGATGACTTAGAAGGGTTAAAAACAACAACAACAACAACTGGATTGTGTAGTGTCTGACCAGGTACAATTATATTAATCATTAAGTGGAAGGTTCCTTTAACTCTATTCCCAGAGAAGCTGGATGTCGGGCAGGACAGAAGCTCAACACAAAATGGAAGGCATACTCTCAGATGGGAAGACAACTTTTCTCCTTTCCTCTCGCTTCCAGAGGTTGGAGAATAAGCAAGAGAGTATGCAGCAGGAGAAGAAAGTCAAACCTGTGTAGCAGGGAATAAAAGTGCTGCTTTTCTTTTCTTTTTCTTTCAGGGAACACAGAGCAGATTATGGAAACCACAGTAGGATAAAAACAAAAACAAAACAAAACAAAACAAAAACCCCTCCTCTTTACACCTATGATAAGGCAGGAGATCAGGTAGGATCAGTAAGAGCCAGAAGGTCCATGCTTAGGGGAAGATGGAAGGCAAGCTGGCACAGATGGAAAACAGGCCCTGAACTTACATGACCTTTTCTGTTCCTCTGTGCAGCAGGATTCGGAAGGCACATAGATGAAAGAGAAAATATATTAATATTCAAAATTGCGATTAAGATCCAAATAAAGGGGGAAGGGGATAAGGCTAACAATTTGAAATAATTAGGATAAATTTCAAAGCACACACTCATTTTCAAAGAATTAATTATACAATTTTGTACAAGATATATAGTATATATAGATAAATGATACAGTGAATATGTATTATAGTATATATATATATGAATACTATATATATTACACTGAAATTATATATATTTTCTTATGTATGCATATACATTTATGCATAAATAACTAGGGGTTTTGATGGACTAGAAAAAATATAATTCAGCATTTCATAGTAGCAATGAAACTACTATGAAAAGAAATATCTTAGGATGTATAAATAGAATAATGGTCTCTAGGAAAGATGATGAAGCAGTTGTACTTTTGTATGTTTGGAACATATCTGAAGCACTAGTATATAATTCTAGGACTTATAAGATTCAGACTTTATGTAAGGATTGCACATAGTTTTAGGATTCTATGATTGACAATGACAAAAGTTTATTATTATTGGAGATAATGGTAGGTTATATTTGTAAACACTGTATTTTTTTAATGTTTACAAGTACAATATTTCATTAGATCCTCAAAAGAACGTTATGAGGTAGGTTTGATAATTACTATTATCTCCATTTTACCAATGAGTAAAATGAGACTTAAATACATCAAGTGGATTATCTTTGATCACATACTTCAAGCATAGCCCAGTCATCAAATGTAATCCTAGTCCTCTGATCTCTGGTCCATTAAACAACAACAACAACATTAGCAACAAAATCACAATGTTTTAGAATTATAAGATTTCTAAGAGATCATCTAGTCCGATCTCATATATATTTAAAAATCTTCTAAATTTGTTTCTTGACAAATGATTATTCAGTCTCTATTTGAACACTTCTTTATTGAGGTTTTCCACTTCTGAAGTTCATTTCATTCTTGATCATTTCTGGTATTACAATAATGTTCCTCATTAAACTTACAACTATTGAATCTAATTCTGTTCTCTAAAGGTATGAAAAATAAGTTTAATTCCTCTTATTTATGACAACCTTTCTAATTACTTGAAAAAGACTACAATATTTCCCTTAAATTTAGCCTGGAAATTCCCTTTCACTGTTCCTTACATGACATGGCTTTGAATTCTTTCATAATGTTTTCTTGTTCTATGTTCTATATTTTACTAATAATCATCTTAAAATGCTATGTCCAGATCTAAGCACAATTATATATGATCTGATTAATGGAAATCCATGTATTCAGACACAATACACACACACACTCACATACACAAATACATTATAGTATCTATCTATCTATCTATCTATCTATCTTTCTATCTACCTATCTTTCTATGTATATATGTGTGTGGATAGATACAGATAAGATAGATAAAGTTTTGTTTGTTCTTCATTTTTTAAGAGAACCAATGACATCATGGAGTGATGACTTGAATCTTAATTGAATTTAAGTGAGGTAGAGTTGCACTAAGTTGTCCGTCTCACTTTCTATTCCAGAGTCATCAAAGTCTAGTGGCAAGACAAAAGTCAAGATGACTGGGAATGGCCTGGGATGCAGTGGATGACCTTGGCATCTTTGATGTGTGACCAAGCTATAAGTGCTCCACAGTGCCTGCTTCAGTCACTTTCATGGCCATTAGAATGAATTGTTCTCATCTACCCATTCTGGGGGTATGGGGGTATCTTCACATTCTTAGGGTGGACATCCCTCAAACTCACTAATGGTCTTGAGACCTATTGGTTACTTTTGAACTAGATTAGCTGGTCTGCTGAAGTGGTTTTACTGGGGTGTGGCTGCTATGCATGCTACAGCTTCTTGGAACGGTAGGTGAGAGTTGGCTGATCAGATGAATATCAAAGGTAGATAAACCATCCTATAAAGGGCTCCACAAACCCTAGCACCAGGCATACTAGTACTCCCTTAACACCCTAAACACACATATATACTAATACATATATATATATATATATACACATACATATATACATACAAATATGTTTGTGTATATGCTATGTATAGATATGCATATGTTATATACACATATATGCATATGTATATAATATGCATACATATATTATCATGCATATATGGAGTGTATAGATATATGATCACGTATACATACATATACATGCACACATGTGTGTGTGTGTGTGTGTGTGCATGAAATTTAAGAATACATAAGTTCTTTTCGTAGCCATTTCTATTTTGGTGCCTTTGTACTCTCTTAATCTTCTTTTTCTTTTCACTTCTTTGGCATTGTTTATCAGATTACTTCCTCTTTGATGTTCTCTCTTCTATGGACTTTTGTAATATGATCCCTCTTATCTCTTTTGTTTCTGCTCCTACTTGTCTGGCCAATGTTACTTAGGTGCTTTCGTTGAGTCTTCTCTAATGACATGCCCACTAAATGTGGAAGTCACCTCTATTCTGGGTCTTAGTGATCTCATTGGCTCCCATGGATTCAATTATCTTGTCTGTACAGATTGTTCCTAGCTCTTTGTTATCCAGTCTTAGTCTCTTTCTTGAGTTCTATTCCCACCTGAATAACAGTATGATGGATATTTTGAGCTAGATGCCCTATAGACATCCCAAATTCAACATTTACAAAAAATACGTCATTATTTTCCTCTCAGAATTCACTCCCAGATATTCTGTACTTTCTCTACCACGTCACTGAGCCACATGCCTTCATATCACTCCCCCACAACATTTTTATGTGTTTTCTTTACCATTGGAATGTAAGTTTCTTGAATGTAATTGTTTTTCTTTCTAATTATATACATTGCTAGTACTTAGCACAGTGCCTGGTAGGTATTTAATAAATATTTATGGATTAATTGTCATGTAGCAAGTATTTAATAAATTTCCCTTGAAATTTGGAAATCAAGTTCCCTTGATTTAATTTGGCTTATACCAGAAGCCCTCACTTCCTCTAACTTCTATATTATTGTAAAAAAAAAAACAAAAACAAAAACAAAAAAACCCAATCTTTTTATTCACCCAGGTTCACAGCCTCACTTCATATACAATTCTTCTCTCTCATTCATTTCACATATTCAATTAGCCTCCAATTCTTAACTCTTTCATAACTCTTTGGCATATTTTGCTTATGCCCCCTTTTCTCCATTTATACAGCCACCAACCTAGTTCAGGTCATTATTGTCTCTATAGTCTCCCTGACTCATTTCTCCCCACTCTAATTCAACTTCAAAATAGCTAACAAAGGCATTTTCTAAATGTCTAGGTCTGTCCACGTAATCCCACCAACTATCTTCCGAGACACTCACCTCACTCAATAAAACCATAGTATCTCCTTATTATCTTCAGAATAAAATAGAAAAATCTTTAGCATTTGAAGCTCTTAAAATCTAGCCTTTCCCTACCTTCAAAACCTGTTACATTGTTCATCCCTGCACAGTCATATTGCCCTGCATAAATTCCCTGCACACAGTACACATTGTATTGTCCATATGACTTTGTACTGGTGATTCCTCATTCCTCACTGGTTATTCCTTTAAGATTCAATTTAAGTAGCCCATCCTTTAAGAGGCTTGTCTTCATAACTGTACAAGTGCCATTTTCTATCAATATTATATATTCTATCAATATTATACTTGTATATTCTAATTTTATATGTATTCTTCCCCACAGCAATGTAATAACCATGAGGACAGAAACTGCTTACTTTTTTACTTTTTTATTTTTATTTTTTTAGATCCCAGTTTACTTAACAGATAGTAAGTACTTAATAAATATTTGTTAATTGATTAAGTGATGGCATTTGCTTGAGAAACCAATGCTGAATGTTTTGTGTTTTGTCTGAGGAGTTCATTGTTTTATTTATTATGCTAATCAAAAGTCAAAAATAATCTAACAGTTTAATTACTAACAATTCCCATTCAAAGTATGTGGATTATGCTGCAGTTGCTTTTGTATGGCTCTAACTGATTTTCCATATTAGGAAAGGGTGTTTCAGCTATGTTCAGTGAGTAAATTTGTCAACAAGCCAAGTAAACAATCATTTATTTTGCACTTACTATGTTTGAGACAAAGTACTAAACACTGGAGATAAAAAAAAATTGACAAAACATCCCAGTTCTTAAATGACTAATACTTTCATATTAAAAAAAATAGACATCATTTGTACAAAGTCTATACATTGTAATGGAAGATATTCACAGAAAGGAGACACTGGTTTGGAGCATAAAGGAGAAGGCTTCTCCTGGGAGCAGAATCTGAGCTAAATCTTGAAGCAGGTCGTTTTAAAATACTGTAAAGGGTTAGATAAGAAGAAAGGGTGGATAGATATAGCAGTGGGTAGATATAGCAGTTTTATATCCTCCAATTACTATTATTGCTGCTTCCCATATAATTCTCAAGTGGAAGCTTGACCTACCTAGGAGCCTTATTTCATCCACAATTGTGTAAGTAAGGAAGTCTATCAGTTGAAACTTTTTTGCTCTGTAAACTATTGTGCATTGAAACTTGGACAAAAGAAAATATTAAGTTTGGTAAGGTTAATATAAAGCAAATCTCATAGACTATCTATAGGCAAATAGTGCTGCAGTTGAAGTTTATATTTAAGATCTCTACTATCAGAGTTGTTCCCACTCCAAAAGCGTTCAGCTCTCTCCATGTGCCACCATGCACTGTGCACTCAGGATAACTAAGTCGTATTTCCACTCCCATTGAAACCCTCCTCCCCTTATAACCACCAGCTCATCTGCTATCAAAGCTCACCTAAGTCTTTCCCACATTACTTCAGACTTCTCTTT
Organism: Vombatus ursinus; assembly: GCF_900497805.2. Lineage (NCBI taxonomy): Eukaryota > Metazoa > Chordata > Mammalia > Diprotodontia > Vombatidae > Vombatus > Vombatus ursinus. Next base: position 7,896,919 of record NW_020954569.1, on the reverse strand, counting down.
TAAAATTGAGTCATTCTTCATGAAGGAAAATGCTATCCACATCCAGAGAAAGAACTATGGAGTTTGAATGCAAATCAGAGGGAAAATTTCAGAATGCCACCAATATACCGAAGTAATACTCTAAAAAACTGAAAATATATTATTTCCCTAATGACAAGGAGAGGCACTATAGTACAGTGGGAAGAAGGCTGGGTTGGTTTCATAGAACCTGAGTTCAAATCACAACTTAGCTACTTACTAACCTATGTCACATTAAGTAAGTAATTTTCTTTTGAGTGTCAATTTTCTTACTTCAAAAATGGTGGTGGGGGGGGGAGTTGATAGGTGATATATAAACTCCCTTCCAACTCATGTTCTATTTATATTATTTTTTAAAGTTATTTATCTCAAATAAATCACAAATTGATTTTGACAACTGAAAGCCTCCATAATCTGGCTCTCATCTACCCTTCCAAATTTATTTCACCTTGAGTCCTTTCACAGAAATTATGTTCTAGCCAAACAGGACTTCTTGCTAGCCTCCAAACTGTTTATTTCATCTCCTGCCTTGCGGTCTTTGTAAAAGTTGTACTTTATGCCTGTAATACACTCAAAGGTTACTTCTGTCTCTTACAATCCTTAGCTCTGTTCAGGTTTTAGACCAAGTTAACCTCTTATAGAATATCTTTGTTGATCTCACTGAATATTAGTACTCTCTTCTCTTTTTTTTTCTTTTAAATAGGGTATCTTCTAGTGCAATCTGAGCTACATAAGAGCAGGCAAAATGTATTTTCATTTTTGTATCCCTAGTACCTAGTACATTAACTGGCACTAGTGTTATTGTTGTTTAAGTAGTATCTGACCTTTCGTGACCCATTGGGGATTTCTTGCCAGAGTTACCAGAGTGGTTCGCTGTTTTCTTTTCCAGTTCATTTTACCAATTAACAACAAAAACTCAAACAAACAAACAAACAAACAAACAAACAAACAAAAATCTAAGGCAAGCATGGTTAAATGATTTGCCCAGGGTCACACAGCCAGCAATCAGCTGAGGCCGGATTTGAACACATAAAGATGAATCTTTCTGATTCCACGACCAATGTTCCATCCACTATGCCATCTAGCTGCCTTAAATGGCTCTAGTGGGAGTTTAACAAATGTCAAATTATATTAAATTGATTTAATCTCTTAAATGTGGTGTTACTTCTCATTCTTCTTTGGAAGCTAAACTCCACCTGTTGTCCCCAGATTCTCTCTCCTCCCTGGGAATGCTTGATGCTATTTTCTCCTGGTTCTTCTCCTTCTCTCTTTAAATACTTTTTCTTAATGTTCTTTGCTGCTTCATAATCCATCTTTCTAAATGTGAGTGTTCTTATTCTCTCTTCCCTTTGTATAATTTCTTCATTTGGGATTTTACTCCAGTATTTATGCAGAAAATTCCTCAAATGTTACTTATTCAAACTTAATTTATTTCCTTAGACCATAATATGAACTTTTACTTTGACATCTCTCTTGGGGGGTTACCTGCATTTAGCATAAGTTGGAAAGATTATGATCTATCAAAGGAGACTGAAAAAGAACATTGAAATAGAATAGGAAGAATATAAGATAGAAATACCAAAAAAAGCAAAATAAAGAAAAAGAAATCCTGAAAGAGGGAGTAATTGATATTTTATTTGGTTAGAGAATGTGGAGGGCAGTCATTGGAGAGCTCCTTCCAGATCATCTGCTTAATAGGGGCACCCAGGACCCTGCCACCTCATCAATATCGCTTCATCATGCCCCTATTCCCCTTTCTTCTCCCTTTTTTTGATTATTTTTATGTGTTGCTTTCTCTCATTACATTGTTAGGTCCTTGAGGTCAGGAACTGTAGTGTGTGTGTGTGTGTGTGTGTGTGTGTGTGTGTGTGTACATATATATATATGTATATACACACTATATATATACACTATATATATGTGTGTGTCTATATATATATATATATATATATATATATGTAGTTTTTTTTTTGTATTCCCAGTGCATAGTGTCTGGTACATAGTGGACACTTAATAAATGTTTATTGACTGACTCTCAGAAAAAAAGGTTCAATACAAGCTCATCATGTTCAAAGCAGACATTATTATCTTCTGCCACAAATTTGCCCCTTTTCTAAATGTTTGTTTATTTGTTTGTTTGTTTTGAGGGTACAACTATGCTACATTAAATGACTCAGGTTTGTGACCTAGGAGTGACTATTAATTTTTTGCTCTCCCTCTTTGCTCATATGAAATCTGAAGCCAAATCTTGTTGTTCTTTGCTCCCTCTCCCACCACTGTTTTTCTGGTCCTCATCTATTGTAATAGTTAAATAATGACTTTCCCTTAGCTTCCAGCCCCTTTTCTTTTTAATCTGGAGATCATTAACCCTTTTTTAGCTCATGGATAGCTTTGGCAGTGTGAAGTCACTCAATACCCCTCTATGAGTATTTTTTTTTAATTCATAATTGAAGGAAAAGTTAAATTTTAGTCAGAAGTCACTGGGATTTTTTTTTTTAGTTCACAAAAGGCTTGGATTCTCAGAATGAACACTTCAGAGATCTGTGCAATCCAGACTAAATAGAAGTTCTAATCTATCCTTCATATAGCTCCAAAATAATTTTCCTTAGACAGGGGTCTGCCTAAGCCATTTCATTACTCATATTGCTGCTGTGATAGAAAACAACCTTCTAAATTGAATATTTTAAACCCATTACAATCTTACTCCATTTTACCTTTCTGAATTTATTTCACATTACTACCCTTCATGAACTCTATGTTCTAACCAAAGTGGACTCCATGCTGTTCCACAGTCATAATTTTATCTCTGACCATGAATGTATCTCCACTACTTAGAATCCTTATATTCTTTCAGCATTTCAGCACAAGGGCAACCTCCTCTGTGAAGTCTTATCTGATTTGCCAACACCAAGTTTTTAGTGTTCTCTTTCTACTAAAATAAACTTATATCTATTTTTTTATCTGTATATTTTCTGTATTCTACCAGTATAGTATATGTTTTGTGAGTATAGGAATAGAACTTTATTGTCTTTTTATTCTCTATGCCAAGCAAAGGGCCTTAAAGATAAAAGGAACTAAATAACTATTCAATTTAATTGTACTAATGGTTAGACATTGAGCAGAAACCATGTTTAGTCAGTAAGGGACTGGGTAGGGATGAAGAGATAGACATTTTGTAAGAATTATCTTCTTCACTGTGTAAAATTGTTTGCAAATTACACATACATATAATCATTCGTACATGTATATATGCTACATAGCATTTATAATCTCTGGGACTACTAGACCAACTCACATTGTTGGGCTGAGTCCCCAAAGCCCAGCTATTGTTTTCTACTTCTCCAGGTTCTGGGGATATCACTGAAGCCTAGAGGTGTCTTTAATTCTATTTTTCCCAAGTTCCTATCTTGTGTATTCTCCCCCACCCCACCCCACTCCTCAGTATCAATTTCCCATGACAATCAGTATAAATATAATTTTGATCAATGATGATCTCAATGTCATCAGCAATTAGCAGCCCAATACAGTTAACCAATTGATGTATCCTCAATAGAATTAATAAACTACTGTTATCAATTAGCTTTTACAAAGGTATATTTTCTAAGGAGATATAATAAGAACCAAAGAACAAAATGTATCTCCTCACTAGGACCAACTTTATCCCTGGGAAGAGTGAACACAAATTAAAAGTGGTTGCAACAAAACAATTCTACCAGCAAGTTCACATCTGGGTACAATATAGCCAATGGGTGATTTGTTCCCTTGGCTACTGGCTCAAGTCATGGCTCAGCTAGATCTAGCAATTTACTTCTCAGGTCTGACTCTTCAATGGGTTTAGCTGCCAGCAAATTATGCTATATCTTCAAGTTCCTGCATACATGAACCTTCTTTTAACTTTTCAAGGCTCATAAGGATGCAGTCTAGTCTATTCTATCCCCTAAAATCATCTACTTTATGTCAAGAAAGAAGGAAACACAATAGAGAAGTAAGACAGTATCACCAAAGGTTCATGGCCTCATGATTATCAGGTGAGAGGTGTTCTAGGGATCTTTTTTCCATGCTGAGTCCCAGAGAATTTAACCTTTTCATTTCAAAGCCACTAAGAACAGACAAGGCTCAAGGACTTCAATTTTTTGCACCTACACTTATTTACTGATCAAAAGCCAATTAAAAGGCTTTTCTTCAGGAAGTAGATAGGAAACAGTCACATTGAAGAGGTGGGGGAGTTTTGGAGTGCTCCTAGATGCACAGAGGCACCCCAAGATTGAGGGAGGTTTTGGGGTGCTGGGAAAAAGCCCCAGATCATGGAGTGGATCTGCCTGAAAGAATTCAACACAGATCTTCTTCCAGCCAGAGGAAAAGTTTATTAAAGATAAATCATATATAGGCCAGGTCACGCCTGTGAGCGGGCTTGAGAGTCTCAGCCTCTGGGCATGAGAGGTTCTCAGCTCAGAATGGGGGCAAAGGTGAATCTTAAGTACAGAAAGATTGTGGGAGGGATCTAGGCGTGGCCAAGTAGTTTGGGGTGAGGGGAGGCAGGGCCTAGGGAGATCTGGATGGGAGTGGCCAGCAAGCTGGGGTGAACAGAACCCCTGGGTCCTGGACCTCTTGGCTCCTAGCTAGGATTAAGGGTGAGAAATGGCCAGGAAGGCAAAGCAATGGAATGAGAGGCCAGTTGAAGTGGGAGGTGATAAAGAAAAGGGCCCAGGTGAGAATTTCCGTTTGTAATATCTGAGAGATTTGAACAGACAATGAGAATAGATAATGAAGGGAATTGGAAGGGGGGAAGCTTGCTTTCAAATGGAGATAAGGCAGTTTCTAAAACTTTAAGGTTTTCCTGGGACAAACTGAAGCCAGATTGGAAGGAAAGCTCATTTGAGTAAGATTAAAAGGCGAGGCTGAGGTTTTGGAAAAGGGCTTAACTATAAAACTATTGGTGGCAAAGATCTCGGCTTCTGAAACTGAATGAAACCTTTTTCAATATAACAGCTGTAGCTGCTCTGACTGGGGACAGTACCTTCCATTATCCATTGTCAGGCCCAGACTCACCAATCTCAACATATTTTTTGCATCAGTGAGAAAACACCGGACATCTTCTGAGGTCTGTGATCTCATTTGCCAATCCCTTTGCATTACATGCCACATATATTGATGGACTTAATGCCGAACCCTTTACATCTATTTCATGGATTGTGGCCATGTATCTATTTTTTTGAAAATGAGTTTTTTCCTTTTAATGAACTAAGAATATAACCGATGATATTCTATATAAATTATACATAGATTATATATAGATTCCACGCCTGTTCCCAATCTGAGTTGTTTAACCAGAGCCAGTACTAGAAATACTCAAAATCACCAGCCCCTTAGGGTATAATAAAAAGAGAGACACTTTAAAAATATTTTTTCATAAAAGTATTTATTTTAGTTTCAGAAAATTCTATTTTCCATAGTTCATAGGCATTTATTTTTTTTTTTAGGCAATTGGGGTTAAGTGAGTTGCCCAGGGTCACACAGCCAGTAAGTGGCAAGTGTTTGGTTTGAGGATGGATTTAAACTCAGGTCTTCTTGACTTCAGGGCTGGTGCTCTATCGACTATACCACCTAACTGCCCCTATCTGTTTTGTTATAATACAAGCCACATGTAACTTCAAGTAGTCTCTACCACATAAGAGGCACAATTTTTGGACACAAAGAGATAAATGAAATTTTTAAACCTTGCCTAGGGCTAGCAAATGCCTTGTCTTGATTTCTATCACTTCAAATGCTTTAAAGGGAATGCCAGAAATAGGTACAATAAGACAAAGTGTGAAATTCACAATGGTATGTTAAAAAGCCATTATTTCAAACATAAAGGAAAAACCTCAAGCAAATTTCTAAGTTGCAGTTTCCTTAACTTTGAAATGAATTTGTTTGACCCGATGATCTATATGATCACTCCTACCTTTAAAAACTATGATAAAATGTCCTGAAAAGAAAACACGTTTTTGCTGGTCATCCGAGGGGGGGGGGGGGGAAAGCTTCATTTTTTTTAGTCTTCATTGAAAACAAAACACTATAAAATTTAATTTAGATACTAGAGGGGTTAACAAAATATTACATTTAAGGTACTTTCCCTCATCTGAAAATGTTTATATATATATATATGTATATAAGCTGGTTTTTCTTATAATTGTTATTGTTGTTATTCCTATGAAGTATGACATTCATTTTTAAAAATGCATTAATAATTTTTCAACAAATCTTTAAAATAGACAGTTGAAAATTGATATTTATTTTTGGAAATAGTATTTTTCCCAATTACACGTAAAACTAATTTTAAAAATTCATTATTTATAAAATTTTGAGTTCTAAATTTTTTTCTCCTCTCCCTTCTATCCTCCCTCCTCAAGACAGCAAGCAATCTAAAATAGGTTATACATGTGCAATAATGTAGACATGTTTCCACTTCAGCCACATGAAAGAAGCAGCAAAACAAAAGGGAAAAGCCTTAAAAGAAAAAAAAAAGTAAAAATAGTATACTTTTATCTTTATTCAGACTCCATAGTTCTTCCTCTGGATGTAGATAACATTTTCCATCAGGAGTGTTTTGGAATTGTCTTAGATCATTGTATCACTAAGAAGAGTTAAGTTAATCATAGTTCTTCATTGCACAATGTTGTTTTTACTCTGTACAATGTTCTCCTGATTCTGCCCACTTCAATCAGCACCAGTTCATGTTAACTCCAGATTTCTCTGAAAACAGCCTGCTCATCAATAATAGTATTCCATTACATTCATATACCACAACTTGTTCAGCCATTCCCCAATTGATGGCTATCCCCTCAATTTCCAATTCTTTGCCACTACATAAAGAGCTGCCATAAAGATTTTTTGTACATGTAGATCTTTCCCTTTTTTATGATCTCTTTGGGATACCAAATGGTACTGCTTAGTCAAAGAGTATGCATGTTTTTATAGACTTTTGGGCATAGTTCCAAATTGCTCTCTAGAATGGTTGGATCAGTTCACAACTCCAAAAATAATGCATTAGTGTCCCAATTTTCCCACATCTTCTCCAACATTTATCATTTTCTTTTTCTGTCCTATTAACCAATCTGATACCTCAGATACCTCAGATTTGCTTTAATTTTCATTTTTCTAATCAATAGTGATTTAGAGCAGAACATGGATTTTTTATGAAAACTAAATTGAAACAATGATTATTTTAGTATGAATGACTGTCAAGTAATCAATTGAAATTTTGACATGTAGTCTTTAAAAATACAGAAAGGATTGCTGTTTAAATATAGTGTGATTACTAATATTATGATTTGATTAGGCCTGTTATTTTTTTCCTTAAATTTTCATTAGAGTCTGGATATCAAACCAACTACAGATTATTTTTTTTCTTCTTGAGAAGAATTTAGCCTACCTCTGGAAAATAGGTTTAAAATTTCTGATACATACCTGAATAAAATAATGATTGGATTAGTGGGACAGCACTTATAAAATAGCTAAGCTTCTTATATATAATTTGTAGTATTTTAATTCCAAATGATCAAATGATTAAAAATATTTTTGTTCCTGTTGAGAAAACAAATGGAATCATCTGGGTTTGTTTCCTTGTAATGTTTCTAGGATGTCATTGTATGGATAAAAAAGTCTGTGTGAATCCAATGTGCTCTGTTCTGGACAAATGAGTTGATTGTTTTAAAATTCAGTATAAATCTTTTTTCTAGTAAAATAACTCAAAAGTATTATGTGTCCAAGGATTTAGGTATCATTTTTTGGAGTGGGCTAGTTTTTAAAGTTCCTTTCCAGTTCATAGTAATTAGACTTGTAATTAGATATGATGTACAAATTGTGCCCAACCAATTTAACTTCCTTTCATAGCAGGGTGATAGGCCAAAACTGGAAAAGTTATCAGGATTCTGTAAGGATATAGATTATATTCCAAAATCATGACATTGGCAAATTTGAAAATTGGGCCTTGACCATGCTATATGTGACCATCATAACAGTAATCAGACTAAAGTGCAATCATCAATGTCTCAGTGTTTAATAATCTACTATCATATATATACAAACTGTTTTTGGGAGAGATGCGTCCTTGCTATGGGCATCATCTTTATTGTTTTCCTGAGGTGGAGAAGGTGAGGAGGATGGGGAGGAAAGAAGGAAGGCAATAAGAAGGAAACTATATAAATTCAGGTGACATACTTGATAGAGTTTTAATATCTAAAGAATTAAGACTAGTTGTACCTTTAAGTCCTTTATTTATTTTACTAAATCAAATATATGTTCATTTCATCATTGTGGGTTCTCCCTTCACTAATCCAGACAAAACCCCCTTTATTAGTAGTGGAGGATCAGATCTTCTTCTTCAATTGCTGAAGAAAGCAAAAAGAGACAGACAGAAAGGCAAACCATACAAACAAATAAATAGATGATAAAGATGGAGAGAGACAGACAGACAGAAATTAGAGAAATAACCTTGTTTCCAGTCTTATAATGATTGGTTTTTCTGAATGTAATTAAGTTGATCCTAAAACAATGGATTTAGAGTCTGTTTCCAGGCTGATAGACAAAGCTTTTTCAACTTGGCAAGTATAGGCAGAGCTTGTCACTGTCCCAGTGACTGGGAACCCAGGGCCACCTCAGTGCTATAAAAAGAGCATCAAAATAGGACTATATTGGAAAAGCCCTAATAACATAGAATGAAATTCAGTAGGAACAGGTAGAAAGCAAAGGCAAAATGAAAATTCACAAACAATAAAAATATAAAAATAAAAATAAAACAATAAAAATAAAAAAATAAAAATAAAACAAAACACCAAAGACTTCTTCTGATATCCAGGATGCTTTTGGATAAAACTTTGGCCCTATTGTTTTGCAATTACCTCAAGTCCCTAAATTTGATCTGCAAAATTTCTATCACATCAATATTTTTATTAGAACTTTGGGGCAACCTATCCTAAATGTATCTCCCTATTTTTATGCCATACATCACCCCATTCCTTTTCCTTTTGCCAGCACATTCCCATCTTCCTTTCCCCTAACACAGCACCACCCTCTAGTTAGGCAAAAACCTATTTACCTCCTGTCTCTCACCCCATACCCAACCCTACCCTACTTAGCTTTATTCCAGTTCAGTCCTGAGACTCTATCCACTCCTTCCCTAAATGATCCCTCAGCTCTGTTGTGAACAAATTCTCTACATCCTTAATCCCTTTCTTTAATAATTTTCCATTTTCTAGTGCTAACAGAAATCCTTCTTTCCCTCAAAGACATCATATCCTTCAGCATCTTTTTTAATGTTGTTCATTTTTTTTCATCTCTCAAAATACAGCACCAGAAAGAGGACCAACATATTCATCACTGGCTTTTGTCATTTACAGAACCTTCCTCTATCACTCAAAAACCTCTTTTTCTTTTGAAGTTTATTCCATTTCTCAATTTTGCCCTATCCAGATCCTTTTTGCTATTATCTACTACTTTCCAGTCCACTCTCCTTTCTCAATGACCTCAGCAACTTGTTTTCAGTTTTCTGTTACCAAATGCCTTTCCTCATTATTGAGCCTCCCAGCTCATTTATCTTCTCAACTCCCATAAGCTATCTCTACTATACCTCAGCCATACATAGAGGTGGCCATCTCTTACAATCACTTTTGACCATCAAATTTCTGAAATTATGAATTCCCATTCTTTAAACATAATTTCCTATCCTTTCACTGCACTGATTGTCTTTTCTTCCTGAACTTCTTCTTAGTCTTTATTCCAACTTCTTTTCCTTTTCTCCCTCCATGTTTCTCTACTCCATCACGCATTCCCCAACTTTACTTCTGCTTCATTCAACTTCTTAACAAAATACCTATCCAGATAAAGCCAGAGTCCCTTTTTTTTCATTTGTCCTACCTTTACAGTATTTATCTCTGAGTAACTTCCATCTACCATCCACTTCCCACCATTTTGAATTTTACCCACAGGCCACTAAACACTTGCTGGAGGAAGTAGCAAAAGGTGTTAATGGAGTCTTCCCTAAATTAATACACTACAACTTCAATTCAGGCTTCACTGTTTGCTAATCCTTTCATTCATTACTGATTGAATCCCAATGTTACCTTTTCTTTCTCCTAATAGCAGATTAAGTTCTTCTCTCTCTGAAGTCTCCACATTTGACACCACACCATTACTCCTGAGAACCCTTTCCTAATCATCTACAAAGAAATTTGACACCATCCACCATTAGTTTCCACATTGCCTTTCCTCTCTTTGTTCTGATTAAACTTAATCTCTTCCTTAATCCATATTCCCTTTGATCACCCTTATGCCTATCCCATCCCCTATTTCCCTGTTGAGTAAAATGTGTTCCAGTATTCAACTTTGTGTGTGTGTGTGTGTGTGTGTGTGTGTGTGTAGTTTTCTCCTTCAGCCAGTTCAGATGACAATGTGGTTCAAGTGTCAGCTGAACACTCCACCTCTTCTTCCTTATTTGTATAGACTTCTACCTGTGCCCCAATTATGTGAGGCACTCTTTCATTACCTTCTTTTCTCACTGTAACATTTTTATTTCTCTTCCCCTCCCTTTCCAATTTTCTTTTACAGTCATTAAGATATGACAGAAACACTCCCAGGCCTTCTGTCATGTAGATTTTTTTCTGTGATGCCTAAGGATTATAGGGTTCAGGGGGGACATATACATAATATACTCATAGTAGTTTGTTTAAAAAAATCGTTTAGTCCATTATCATTTTTGTTCATATTTGCCTTCTCTTTTTCTCTTGTTACTTACTTTTGTGTTGGCATTCTAGATTTTCTATGCAAATTGGGTGATTANTAAAAAAATCGTTTAGTCCATTATCATTTTTGTTCATATTTGCCTTCTCTTTTTCTCTTGTCACTTACTTTTGTGTTGGCATTCTAGATTTTCTATGCAAATTGGGTGATTTT